>NW_010533099.1:0-27907 GCF_000687285.1 Phaethon lepturus
CGCTCCCGCGAACGCCGGCTCCCTGCCAAAGGAGCGGAGCTGCCTGCCGTGCTGTACTGACGCTGTAACCGTCACGGATGCAGGCAAAAGGCATCCTCTTCTCTCCCTCTTTCGATATCCCGTCACTGCTGTGTCGGGGCAGACAGTCTTGCAAACTTTGCGTTGCGATTCGTGACAGTCGTAGCTGCACAACAGCAGGCGGTTTCCAGGTCGTGCTCCTGTCTAAGGGACGCCTGTCTTTCCAGCACGGCTGCAGCTGAGACTCTATGGAGAAACAGGGCAGCAGCTCTTGCTCAAACCCAAATCTCCTCAACCGCAATTATCTTACTCTTTGCCTAAAAACAAAACCAAGGCGTTCAGAGTCGTAGTCCGTTTGTGGTGGTTTCAGCTTCGTTATACTCTTGTCGTCAGTGATGCTTGGCTTAGCTTCCCAGACCCAGGTGAAGCTGGTCCACGCTGAAGCCAGTTATCTCTGTAAGAAAAGATTCAATATAAAATCTCTGCCTTTGGCTTTTCTCAGCATTTGCCCTTTCACTTACAAAGCTTGTTTATGGTGCAAACGATTTACAGAAGCCTGACAGCAGTTCAACAAGGTGAAAAGCAAAAGGCAGAAGAACTCCACGTTTTCATCATGTCACAAACATGATAGAACAACAAAAACAATTCCATTTTCTGCTTTCTCCTTTCAGTAGTGATAAAGTCAGATCTCTGAGGAGGGATTACCGCGAAACTAACACTTAAATATGTGCCTTTGAGGCTTTTTTCCTATTGTTTTCCCTTTAAAATGAAGTTTAAAAATACATTGGGGATTCAGTAATATCTATAATTCTGCCTCTGGATTTCTGCCTCTCTGAGATTTGCTTCTTTGTGTCTTTTAGTCCAAATCCGTCTCTGGCGTAAGCAGGTGCAGCTCTCTCATTTTCCACAAAAGCTGGCCAGATGCTCCAAGCCAAACATTTTGGGAATGCATCCCCTGCAGTTACCTCCCTCCTTCCATACCTGCAGCTCAGTGCCAGGCTCTTTTCTCCCCCGCTCCCCGCAGCGATCCTGTTTCTGGTGCAAGGAGCAGACCAGAAGGTGAGCCGCGGCACCACGCCCCAGCACTTGGGTCCCTCGCCTCCTGCACGGTTCGTGTTGACTAGTTCTGTCATGTTCATCCTCTGACATGATGGTGTCCCACATGGGGAAAAGGTGGCCCACCTCCGAGGTCCTAGATAAGTTTTCTGCCGGTCTGGTAACGGCTGCTTGTCAAGGAGAACCGGCTGAAGATAAGGTGATATCAAGCCTGGCCAATATAGTAGGACGCCTGCAGCAGGAGGAGCTGCTGCCCAGTTATTGCCCAGTTTATTGTTTTGACCCTTTTTCTTTCTTTTTCCCCCAATAAGCCTCAGCACCAATTTTATCCAGAATATGCTACGAAAAGGGGAAGGGAGAGGGGAAGGGGAAAGGAAAGAGGAAAGAGAAAGGGAAGGGGAAGGAAGAAGATAGTTCTCTGGCTGACAGGCAGAAGTCCAAGCTGGTCTTTTGGAACATTTTGACCCAAAATAATCTCTTGTAAATCTGTATGCCTGATTCCAGCTGAGGGACACAAACGCATCTCCAGATAACACCTGGGTATGCCTCTGAAAAGATACAGGCCTATGACCTAGGTTTAAACTGAAAGTGTACACAACTTTTTTTTCAGAAAATGACGAACACTGACGTACAGCTGCGCTTCCACAGTGGGATCCCCAAAGACCAAACCTGGGACTCTGCTCAAACTTAACTCTCTAGTTTGTGTCAAAACTGTGTATCAGTGGGTACCCATGAAACGACGCTGCAACCGATAAGGTATGTTCCTTATGGCTGGCCGTTAGCCGGCACGCTACTCTGTTAACCACCACAGTCTGCTAAGGTCCTCCTTACGGGAAAAAAAAAAAAAGCAAAGCAAGGTCTGTTTTTGAAGGATTTACTGACAAAGAAGATGGACTACACCAGAAAGAAATACATTTCCAACCATGTCCTATGTGCTAAGCCCTCTCCTTCCCCAGGAAAGGGTAAATGAGATTTTTAAAGATGTCAAAAAAAAGATTTCTTTTTTAAGTTGATTTACATTTACAGAGGAGTACACTGGCTTTCTGTTGGGCTGGTTAATGATGCTGCATTGTTCTGAGGCAAGATTAATGTCTATAATCTCTTGGCCCAAATGTTATTGTGGGCTATTGATCATGAGTCAAATGAGGACAGTTTCACACAGCACCTTAGTCTGAGGGTGGTCTTTTGACTTCAGTTGATATGATACACCTCAGTGGGCTCAGGATATTGGAAAATACCCTAGAAAATGTCTGTTACAATGCAGATCCCTGAAGTTATTTGAAGTAAAAGAAACAATGATACAAATGTGAAAGGGCAGATTAATTGATCACATTATTCCGCTTCCTCTCTCTCTGCTACTGGTTTCCTGGAGGATTTGGGCAAAACTCTTCACCAGCACTTAGTGTTCCCCCCTTCAAAATGAGGAAGGTAGTACTTGCCATCTGCTGAGATGGATTTTAAGAGAGGTAAGTGAGGAAAGTTCACAAAATGTGCTGAAATCCCCAAGTGACAGGGTTAGAAAAATATTATTACCTGCAGTCACCTTCTTATGTATTCTCCTCAAAGAACGAGGAGGACCATGTTTTCAAAGGGCTCTCAGTTGTCTTTTTATTTGGACAGACACTGTTAAGCAGCAAATCTCATTCATGTGCCTTTCCTCGCTTGGATTCTGTGTTTCTCCTCAATGAAAGCAAAAGTCTTGCGAACGTATTTGCGTTTCGTAACACCATCTCACAACTCCGGCAGCAGCCACATGCCAGCGCGGGGGTGAGGAGGGGAAGCGCGGGCGGAGGATCACTGCTCCGTGCCCCCGCTGTGCCCGGCCGAGAGAAAGGATTTGCTTTTTCTCCCTTTTCCTCCTGCGAGAGGAATCCCGGGGGCGGGCTGGGAAAGGAATCCTGGTCACTGCTGGAAGGGAGAGGGGGACGATGCTCATTCATTCACCACCCTCTGGGCAGGGTTAGCGCTCGCCTGTTACTTAACCCGTTGAGCCACGCACTCTTTCTCTGCCTGCTGACCCAGCCACATTCTTTGCTCCCCGATCCTGGTGTCAACTGGAAGTAATGTGACATCAAAACTACAACCGGGATGCTCTTCTCTACGCCAGGCCCTTGTGTCCCTGCGATGCCCTGCAGGTTTCCCCTGCATAGCCAGTAAATGCTCATTAAAACTCACACGGGTGATACCTGGTGTAAGATGGACCTCAACGCATGTAGCATAACTCTCAACGTAATCCTAGTATCAACCTGGCTGATCCATCAGTGATAGATATTTAGCAATGTTCCGGCCTTAGAGCTCTGCAAAGGCAATGAGAATTTCTGCATCTTGCTTTCTTAAGCAAGCTTTTGCACGTACTGGTGTGTGTGTGTGTGCATGTGTGTGTGCAAGAGCGATATGGTTTCCCCTGTACCCCACCTTCCTTCTGAATTCATTAGCACTTTCAGATCAACCCAGTCAGCAGAATTGCACAATGTTCAAAGCCACCCTGCTGCCTAAATATTTCATGGAGAGAGGCAAATGGTAGAAGAGGCAGATATTTCTGGTGCCACGGCTGAGAAGTGCAGGGTGCAGTGCACGTACCCACCAAGAGGTGCCAGAGGAGCTACCTGAGAGGGCAAAACACACCAACCCCACGTACACTCTGCTCTGCTGGGCACCCGTGGATCCAGCCAGAAGACACAGTGCAATAGAAAATCAATTTTACTAAGTCTCAGTGCTAAGGGAGTAACTTATTACCTTTGCTTGCAGTAAGTACTTTTTCTTGGAAAAAACAGACTTGTAAAACCAATTTTTTTGAGGGTGACTGTATCATCCTACACCTGTTTCAGGACAAACTAGAGCAATGGTACCACTCTTTTCTGATTCTATTTGTATCGTCATGGCATTAATTGATGCTTATTGGCAAAACATCGGATTTCTCCCTATCTTGCTACTTCTCCTTGAATCAAACCTCCAACAAATCATTTTGTTTTAAATAAAATGCAAATACAGGTTAGTAGAATTGATTTGTGGATAAGATTGCTAGACTGGAAGAAAAGATGTGGAGATATTTTCCTATGAATCAATTTCTTGGGCAAAATGAAAAAAAATTAAGCGGCTAAATCTCAGAACAAAATCTAAGGTCCAGTGTAATTTCTACAGCAGCTGTAATCTGGTTAGGTAGATGTAAGGGATAAGGCATTATATAGATGCCAGAGTAAGTTACCTGAGTAACTCGTAGAAGACTGGAGGACCAAGGGATGCACACAGAAGTGCAGAATCATGACCTCTCCAGATGTTCTAATGCTAACAACATCCTGCTTCTCCACTGGGCTATTTCTCTTTTGCAGCAGAAAATCCAGCAACAACTTTCTGTATTTGATATTAATAGATGCTGTCTTCCTGCCACCAGTGGTGGCATTTAAAGTTTGCAACACAAAAAGATCTTGGTGAAGGGAATGTTTTGGTTAGTTGATATCTGTGCATTGTCCTCTTCCACCGATAGCTGTTAGTTTTAGTTTCCGCTTCAGAGGATTCTTTAGCTCAGAATCAGTATGTTATCTTTTTAACCACTTATTCCAGTATGTGATCTTATCTGAGCTGCCATTTATACCGTCATCAATATCAGCAGTGAACTTGACCCACTGTGTTTATTGTGACTCCTATCCCTTATGGCTTTGAGACTTAAGTATTTCTACCAACATCTCTAAATCTTTCTAGGAGTCTTGGTATTTTTTCCAGATTTGCTGACATCAAAGTCACAACCAGGATCTTCAGCATCAGGTATGCATTTTGGGATCTATAGCTGAAAAGCGATGCAAGATCTCAGTAAGAATAATATGCTGTGCTGTTTACCACAATCAGATTATTAACCAAATTCAGCTTCAGCAAGAAGTATGAATCGTCAGGAGCTCAACCAAATTCAGTGTAATAACTGGAATGAATGCCATTGCAACAAATATAAAATCTGTTCCTATGTCTTTCTGTATTCTACCATGTTTAAACTTTAATTCAAAACTAATAACTCATGATTTTGGTTAAGAGATTTTTTTTAACTCTTCCATTTTGCTGACAAATTGTTAAATTGGATTTATGCACCAATCTTGAAATGGATCATTCCTTTTAACGGTTGATTTGTTAAGAAAAGTACTGATTAATGTGCCTTCTAGATCAGAAAGGATTTTGATATATTTGCCTTTGACAATCTTAGTGGGAGGAGCTCAGGTACATGCTAAAATGCATCTTTTGCTTTCTTTCATACCTACTAATAGTTGGTAAGGCCTGTTGTAAGCTATCACCTCCTTACTAGAGTAAGGACTTAAAATATGTTTTTTTCTCTGTATTTTGGTTTGCTTTTTCACCTGATCATGTGATATTAACAGGGTTATACGCTACCATGGGCAGCAAAATGGCCAGGGATGCCCATCAAGCTTAGGGGGCCTCAAGAGGCAGGGCACGCTGTTGGAGCAGCACGCATTGCCCCAGCAAAGGTTCTGACCCATAGGATGGACCCATGGATGCCCGCAGGGGCCAGGGGCCTGGGAAGTCAAGTCTAATGGGAACATTGTCTTTGATGCTGGTGACTCGGTATTTCATCTTCATGGGCTACTTGTATTTCTGTGCTTCCAGAACCGAATAAGAGAAAATAAATCAAAACTAAATTTAAATTTGTTATATAAAATATAATAAGCTATCAATGCACTCCAACTGTTTGACAGTGCCACTTTAAGAAAGCAAAAGCTTAGCTAGCCTTCAAGTCCTATTTAGTTGTTTCAAGTTGATCAAGAGCTCTTTTCATTACACAGCAAAACTCCTTTTTTAAACTTCTGCAGAAATTTTTGCTGCCTTTTTCTGTCGCCTTTTAATCATTTGTATATCCCAGCTCTCTTCTCTGACCATGTCTTGAGCTGATTATTTCAACTTGTCTTGGTCAGATCACCCTACAGTCTGATACTGCAACAATCTAAGCAGACATATAATTTGACATGCTGGAGTCGCTCCATTGACGTTCTCAGAGCTAGTGGGAGTAAATTAAGTTCATGCAGAAGCCTTACATGATCCAGATCCAAAATACCCCCAAGTGCAATCAATGCCTCTGTGAGTGTTTGATCCTTTTATTTCAACGTGGGTAATCCTACTGCTTGTTTGTGATTATGTTTTATCTGTTTTGAATTGTGCTGCTATTATTCAGTTATCATAAGTCAGTCTCCTAATCGTCTTGAATTATCACCTTCTCTTTCACCTCTTATCCCTAAGACCTTGGAAAAGGATTGCGGGGGGAGGGATGAAGGGAAAGATGATCGTGTGTCTGACCATCTAGGCACAAAAAATTTCCCTAAACTGAGGCTGCATTGTTTTGAATTTTTAATTATTTATTACAGTCATCAGAGTGTGGCAATGTGACTGACCTATTGCTTTTTAATTATTTTGGTTGCTTTTGATACTATTAACCATGACATTTTGCTGATCCAGCTACATTCTTCTTTTAGTTTTGGCCCTTAGATCATTCAATGTCTGTGTTCATCTCTGTCAACAGAAAGTCAGCTTCTTCTTGAAAGATCACTTTTGTCTGATGGAAAAGATGACTTAGTCCTCACCTCCAACTTGTAGATAAGGATTTGTGTTAGATTTTTGTCTTTCTCCTGGCACTGTGTAGATTCCTAGCTCCAATGAAACAGTAATGTCCTAGGGTTTTTTAATCTTTCTTCAACACGAAAAGGAACACGTAATGATTTCAATACAGGGATGTTAGCAAGACAAGCTTTTATTAGCAGTCTCATGCCTATTAGAAAAACTCATTATCTTTCCTCCATTTACTGATTGGAGGAGGAGAGTTTCTAAAGAAGGCAGGTTCCCCAGTTACTCCTGGAAACCCCTGAGAGCTCGGTGCCCCCCACTCCCTGTTTTCTGTCTTTATCTGATGCGTAGGTTGCACTCGTGTTTTGCCTGGTTCCAAGACTGTTATTAGCCCTGTCTACAAACACCTGTAAAATTCAGTTCCCTTTGCACGGGACTTTATCAACCAAGTGGAAAAAAGACAAGAGCTGGAAGAAACTGGGCTGTGCTGGTGGGGTAGAACAAACTGTTAAAAATCAGTCCCATTTCCATAGCCAGCCACTGAAAACGAAAGCCAGAGCATGATGCTTCCCCCGGGGACTGTGTGGTTGAGACTGAGCTCATGAGGCATCTCCTCCTCTCTGGTTCATGCAGAACCACCACCTGGTCACAGAACCTGGACCAGGTTTCAATCGGCTGTTGCTGTGTGCCCACTTAACACCTGTCCTTCCAGTTTGCATGGCTTTGCAATCTTAGAAGAGAAGATCTGAAGGAAAGATTTGAAAGAAGAAAAGGAGAAGGCTTTATGGATCACTATAGGGAGCTCCAGAAAACATAGATCTCCACAAAGCTTTTGGGGTGGGACTTATCTAACCAGAAAGCAATGCTTCTCCTCAAGTAGCAGTAAATAAGAGGAATCATAAGTGCATATTTTTCTGCCAGAAGAAGCAGATAATGAAAACTAGCTCAGAGGAAAATGCGTACCTTGCAGACGTCGAACAGGCAGATGACACAGTGTTGATGCCAGCTTTTGACGCATGTTTCCAAGAAGCAACACCTGGGTCAGAAAACAGTCCTTGGGGCAAAGAAACGTTCCCTGACTGACTTTTTGTGCTCTTTGTAACTGAAATGGTCAAATTCACGCTGGTACAGTGAGGTTAACACCATGCGATGTGTATACCTGCTCTGCACTGTCCTGCTCCACTGGACTCTAAACTTGCCTGGCAGAGTGAATGCGAATTCATCCTTTGCCCATGTTCTGCAAACTGCTGATTAATATCTTTCTAAATCATTTTTAGAGTAATGTTCAAAACACTGGTTTTTAAACTGGTGGAACCTTCTGGTTTTTTGTTGTTTTTTTTTTTGAAGGGCACCCATCTAGCCCTAAATATACTCATTTTGAAGCTAAACCTGAACAATTGTCCAGAACCACTCCAACTTCTCCCTTCCCCTGCAGACGTTGCCTGAAACCAGGCTGAACCATGTACTCATATCATGTAAAAGCACTGGCAGGACATAAAAAACTTCTCAGATATAAAATGCTGGAAAGCTGTTTTATGCATTGACAATATTAATGATTGTGTCATGTCTAATCCTGATTCCTGTAAGAAAATTGGTGTCTTAAGCTGATTTTCCGTGGAGCTTCTGACAGTGGGGAAAACACTGAATGTAGATTTTGAATTTTCCCTCTCCTAAATGTTCTTCCATGTCCTGTTACCACTCCATTTTAGAACACCAAATGCTTTTTCTCCTGTTCGTACTAAGTATGAATACTATTTCAAGGTGCATTTTCACAGGGGAAGATCGAGAAAACTTTCAGCCCAGCCCTATCATCACTGCCAGATCCTGGCATCTGCTGTTCTGCTGGAGAAAGCATGTTAAAGTGAACCCTCAAACTCAAAAACCGTGGAAGGAAAGCAAGACAGAAATGGTGTCTGACATGGCTAGAGCAATGATATCATTATTTACCAGTGAGGTTATGGATGAGTCATTATGAAGTGTGTGTTTCGAGCCATTTCCCATTTGTATATGGTGATTGCTGATAAAACATCAGCATCAGTGATTACTGCAATCTTTACTTGCAACACCATCTTCACACTACAGAATACTATTGTTGTTCAATATGAATTAAAAGTTGATGAGCAGTCAAGTGTAGAGAACAGGAATGCATTATATCCCACTTAGCCAAAGAGCACAAAATAGGAAATTTCTCCCTGTAAACGATGCGTGTTCCTAATCTAACTGGATCAAGACTTAGGCTGCTCCAAACGAAAAGCTACCACACGTTTCATCATTACATAATGAACTCCAACCTGTTGCATTGGTTTTACCCCCAGTCCCTGCACATAAGCACATGGACCTCAGTACATGGGCAGATGATGGTACATAGACAGATGATGGTACATAGCCCCAAGCACTTATTTTGTCTTTTTATCCTTCTGTCTAATATGAAAACATATTGAATACGTCAATCTTTCACAAAGACATTGGTTCCATTTTTGCGGGGCTTTGTTTGTTTATAATAAAAGCACCTGCTTTAAAGCAGGGAAATGCCTGTGGAAATTATAACCTATAGAACATAATTTCTGACAACCTTGTGTTGTACAACATTTATCAGGTATCCATAAACCCCTCAAAAAAGTGAAAGGAGGAGTGGAAAACAAGAAGGAGCAGTGTTAATGAAAACTCCAAGGCAGTAAAGCACAGAAGGGAAGAAATGGCAAGAAACTGCTCTGTGCAGTGCTATCATTACCAGCTCTAAAACAGCTTGCTCATTTGAGGCTCACAAAAAAATTGTAGCACTTGACCCACATAGTTCTTCCCACAAATCTGTGTGAGCTTACCTGGCATTTTTCTAAATCAGTTTTAAAGGAGAGGTATTTATAAATCTTATTCAATCTACTTCCAGAAGGTTAGGGCAGCACACAAATTCTAAGATTGTTAGTGGTGAGTCCTTTTTATTACCGAGATTTCCAAACTATGAAAAGATATGACTGAATGCTAAAAGCACGCGATAGTCTTGACAGATTTGTATAATCACTTTCCTTCTGTTGGACCGTCCTCTTCTGAAGTTGCTTTCTGCAGTAGTTCCTTTTGATTGTGAGCACACACATTCCCTCACAAACAATTAAATGTGAATCTGTTCACAACAGCCAAATGTTAGCTATTAATATTAATACTGAGGAAGAAAGGAAAAGCTATTGAAGATGCTACTGCTAGGTTCCTTGCAGGTCTTCTGGCTTACAGGAATTCATAGAAGATGCAAAGTCACAGCTATTCCAAATCCGTTTGAAATACAAAGGTTTTATTAAAATCCAGGGAAAAAAAAGCAGTCCCAGTCAAGCCCATGGGAATTTTCCCATTGGCTGCGCTGTGCCAGGACTTCAAATGGGTATTTAACCTGGCGAAGAAATGAGTAGAGACGATTGCAGGATTTCCTACCGTTTGAACGTTCTCATTAGATGAGGCCTCGCTGACCTCTGGGTTGATGGGCTGTTCCAATGTTTAATTGCTTTGACCTTCGGGGAGTTTCTTTTCTTGTCCAACATAACCCTAGGTTTTTCTTAGTTTAATGTGACAAATTACTTCATAAAAACAGCCTTGGATATTTTCATTAATTCTGGACAAATTGTGTTACACATAAAAGATGTCTTTTTCACAGATGCTGTAACCATGCCAAATAGTCTCGTAATTGTTCCTTTTCAGCTACTTTAGTATATGTCGGTGCATATTTAGAGTAATTGGTGTGCTTTATGAGAGTAGATAAATGACGGTGTAATTCTAAGAAGGATAAGATCATAACAATACACAATTTTGACCCCCTACTCAGTAAACTAAGCCTTCCCAAGGGACATATTTTCTGAAAATGGATCAATTCTTTTCTTCTGAGAAGGGAGCACAGTCCCTCCGCATTACCACTGCCATGCTTGCAGAGCTGCAGAAGGAGTCACGGTGGAGATGCATAAAATGTCCTGGCTGGCTCAAAACCAGCCCTACCCAACTGGGAGCTGCATCTTCCACATCTCTGAGAGCCTGCAGAGACGTCCGTCTCCTTCAGAGCACTGGGAGCGCCGCCATCGGCTGCTTTCCACACAAGTCCAGTATCAACTTCCCTTGGCACCACAGGCCAAAGCACGTCAAGAAAAGCATTTCAGAGTCAAAGCACACAGGATTTTGAACGGTTTCTTCTAAACAAAGAGCATGGAGTTGCACTTGAAGTGGTTGGGTACCACACAGTGAGCCTCCACCACCGCCTCCACCAGGCTGACACCCCCGCGAAGGAAGAAGGACCTGCTCCCTTACGGTAAATCTGATGTAGATAAACTTCCACCTGCTGCAGACTAACCTCTTCACTGACACAAAGTGTGCCGATGCCAGCCTGTACGTATGGAAATGAGATGGTTAGCTGTGAGGTTTACGCATGCGGGTCCCCATTTGCAAATGTCACCTGTGAAAGACAGAGGCCACTCCAGAAAGTACAAAGCTCGGGATTGTTTAGGCAGAATGGAAAATGACACCCCGGCATTTACAATGGGATTTTTATTATCAATGTCACATATATGATACTTGCTACTGACATGCTTGAATTAGAAGAGACAAAGTAAACTGTTAGAAAGAAGAGGCCGTTGAACTAAATACAAGTGTAACCCGCATGCTTATATTGCAGCATTCGATTTCCTCTTAAGTCTCCGGAAGAGGGGAGACACGGCAAAGGGGAGACCTGTGTTTCAGCTGAAGTCTCTTGTGTCTACACAGGAGGGTAGGGCCTCTCCAAAAAGCAGACAAAGAGCCAGAAGCAGGCAGTTGTGAGAGCTTTTGTTGCGGGAGAGGAGCTTTGCAGTTCCCGTTCACTTCCATCTCAATGCAGATGTCTGCAAAGCTGCGAGTGGGGAAAAAGTCAAAAATACAGGAGTTGGAAACATCCCTGAGGACTAAGCAGCTGATAATGTGTCAGGGCCCAAATCTGTGTTTGGTACATCCTAAGCGTACCACTGTTGACAGAGGTTTTGCATCTCCAGATTCATAAGAAGCCGAGGAAATGGCCATCTCATGCCTCAGAGCCTGGAACTGGCTGTAAGAACCCGTAGGCGTGTTTTCCTAGGAGAGGTTTGGATGGGAGCTGGGCTGAGAAACTGGACAATCCAGATGGTACTCACATGCCCATTCCCTTTTAGGATGTGTTGAAAGACAAAACAACTGGTGCTGTATGGTGAAAATGGGAGAATGGGGAAGTTTCTGAACGTGTCAGCCAAAGAGGAAAAGTGTCACTGGTCACTCTAAGCTTTGTAGCAACTGCATATAAGAGCAGCAATGTCAGGGGCGAGTAGATTTCATGTCTACAGGTTCTTTTAAGGAAATAAAAGTATTTTGAAAGCATTTCTAGTATGGGTTGCAGAAGACTGTGTTTGTATTCATTCCCCTAGGAAGTTTGGCTCCTGAGGACTTTTAGCTCAAAGGATTAAATCTATGACAGACAGACAGATACAGATGGATTGTGAGATGTCTTAGAAGGCAACAAATCTGGTCCCTCCTTCTGCAAAGCTGTGTACAAATGAAAGAGTGCAGCTGAGTTACCCGTTACTAAAACATCAGTGTCTCCATCCCACTCAGAGAGCCTCTCTAAACCCTGTGCTGTCAGGAATAAGAAAGAACAACGAAATGAGCCACTGTGTGATTCAAAAATTCCTAAGTGGTCACTGAAACACCCTCCTCTTGGCCACAAGACCACATTCTTCAACCCTGTTTGCTGCACTATAAAACACATGAGGTCATTTTTATCACAAGTCTTATGAATAGAGACTGGAATTTTCTACAAGGTCTTCTTTTCTTATCCCTCATTTCCCCCACCCCCACCCCCCTTTAAAAACAACTCCCAGCCCACCAGTACAAGAGGGTTCACTGTCTGGGAGTTTCCTGCCCATGATACCTATAGCTTTAGAGGGGACCTGGTGGCCCTGCCAGGTCTGCAGAGCAATTTGCCAGCTTGCCTAGAAGCAACCTGATCTCCTTCTCCTGCCACGTTGCCTGTGTCATCTAGCGACAGCAGGAGATTTAGAAACGTGAGGAAAAGAGATGCCATTTTCCTCTAAAGCCAAAGTTTTATGTTAAGGAGGAGAAGTGAATGATACATTGCAGGTATTTATAGTAATTAGATGCTGCTTGTAAGAACATGAGCTCCTCAGGAGGAGCAGTGGCTGAAAGACATGCAGACAGCTATTTGATGAAGAGTGGTGTTCACTCGACAAAATCTGTACTGTCAGCATTTTTAAACAAAAAACAGCTCCTTTTGGGTAAAACCTTTAGTGCTTGGTCCAGAAGGAGCACAAAGTGGGACTTCGATCCAGGTATCTTCCAATGTTTTGTTTGAAACCTGGAGCTACCATTTGCTATTGTTTTGAGCCTGGATTTGTGAGTTTCATCACCTCTCTAAGTAGAAAATGAACCAATCTGTCCCTGATTGACTACTTCTGCGGTTTTGTCTTTTGCAGGATTCTGCAGTATGCCCCAAACAGACTATAAATGAGTAGTCCACATATGTGAATGACCAGCCAGCCTGTTAACAGTGCCTAGTCATGCAGAGTAGAGACTGTTGTGTCCAACCACTTCTCACACTTCAGCGAGGATGAAGGACAAGTCTTTTGGGTCATCAGGGGACTTCGGCTAGTCATCTCAGTCAATAGTCAACCACAAAACCTATTCCTTGAAATCAATGACATTTCCACTAAAACGTTATGAACAAAAAAAATACTTTAGATTGCAAATTCTTTGAGCTGACTCTACATTTTTATATAAATAAACCAATTCTTAATTATTCAAATTATGTATCTTTACTAAAATCTAGATTTTGCTGACCATACGTCATTGGGACATACTAGCCTGAAATAAATGGAGGCTCTTTCACTAATCAGAAGCTCGAGGCCCAACCTTTCTGACAAAAAGTTAGGGCTACTTTTCAGAGTGCAAAGAGCGTTTGCTATTCTGTGTTTCACTCTTTCAGTAATTCCCTGAACTGAAGGCCTGCTGGAGCAAGAAGAAGGAAGCCCTTACCTAGAGAGCTGGGAAACATTTTGCAAGTTTTGCATACCATTATGAGCACCTAAATTGAGCCCTCCTGCAGTAGCACGGAACAGGGAACTCCGGCACAGGAAAAAAAAACACATTTAGATTCACCCAGATTTTTTATATCCTTTGATCAAAAGTTGCCCCTTGTGCTTATGAGAATCTCATGTAAATATCTGCAGTTACTCCTTTATCTGCTTTCATATTCCTCCGTAGAACAGCCTTTGCCATGTTATCTACAAGAACTGTGGTTTCTTGCACTGCTGAAATCATGGCTCATACTGCTGAGTATTAGTATCTCATTATCCTTGTTCTCATTAGGGATGTATCTACCTCTTGTTCCAGAGGCTGTGACCGTATTTTATCCCTTATTTATGCAATACCTATAAAAACGGGGTCCCGCTGCATAACTGGTCTCCCATCTGCCATGATAATGAAAAGTATTATTTTTATTACCACTGGGTTTTACTTAGCTACATCTTTCAAAGGACACTGCCAAGGTTGGGCCAAAGTTTAAATCTGACAGAGGCAGGCTTTTACAAAACATATGTCTGCGTAGAAACATTGCCATTGATTTTTTTAATTGCAAGGGAAAACGGTTGTATTTGATGAAATAACCATTCCCCCAAACTTTCCGCCCTAAACCTGGAAACATAAAAGTGAAAGTGACTCAAACGCAGGCCAATCTGACTTCATTGATTTCTGTTGTCCACAGTGAGAAAACACAACCAGTAAACAAAGCAGAAAGAGTGGCAAGTAAATTGGTTTTTTAAAAATTCTTTCACTTTTAATAACGTTAAGGTGGGATTTGTAACACAGGTAAAGGCATTTGTTTGTTTGCAAAGCAGGAACTGTAAGGTGACAGTGTCCCTTTAAATACCTTCCCCTTGTAATTTATTTGCTCCAGGAATGACGGCAGCTAAGTTCACACTGGAAATACTCACAGCTCCCGAAGAGGTTAAATTTGCCACAAGCTCCACATCCTTCTTCAGAGACAGCTTTTGCTTTCAGGCCATACCAAGGCAAGCCTCTTCCCCCACCCATTTCTCCCTCTGTGGGAGATGGTACCCCCCGAGCATCCCAAAGGGGTGCTTGGGCACACCTTGGTTGTCCCGCTGGGGAAGGAAAAGGAAGATTCAGAAGGCTCAGGTGGGGCTGGGCACGCTGTCCTTCTTTCAGCATCGCAGGGTTTCCCACCCGAAGGTGAAAGCCCGGAGGCTTTGGTGACGCAGCCCCCCAGGCAGCCAGCGGCAGCGGGAGCCCACAGCAGCTGGTGGGGAATTAGACTTTCCCCCTTCCCACAGGCCAGGGAAAACCCTGCCCGGCTGTCGGTCTCGATGGTAACGTGGCCCTCCTTTTGCTCAGGCCCAGCTTCTCTGGAAATCTCCCCAAGTTTTGCCAAAGAGGAGCCCGAACCAAAGCGGAGCAAGGCTGTCGGGATCTGGCGTGCTGTGGGGAGGCACATCCACCATTTCAGCTGATCCAAACTGCCACAGTGGGGTACGAATTGCTGTACTGAACGGAAAGCCTGAATCCTGTGCAAATTCTTTATGTTGTTTGGGGCTTTTGTCATACTTTGCATATTATGACATTAAATGAGGTTTCTGTAAAAATGTGAGGCTTTTCAATGCCAGAATTGCTCATGTCATAAATGCCTGAATAAAGCAACAGCAAAAATCTGTAAACAGAGGAAAGCAACTGCCTTTGCTTCCATTCATCAGCATGTCTGGATAAAAATCACCTTTCCTGTTTCGTGTTTGCCCTCCATATTTTCAAGTGTAAAAATTCAAGAAAAAAAAATGCTGTGTAGCAGCTGCCCCATTTAAGGAGGTGATACCTATTATTCAAATGATTACAGAAATGGCTAAAGGTGATGCATTATTCCCTATTTTCATTTGTGCAGCATAGCTTCAGCATGGTGATGAACTATGTCAACCAGGAACCTTGGCTGCCTTCTATTGGAGAAAGCCCCTCAAAGATCTTTGATGTGACAACGAAACTCGGAAATATTACTGACTCACAGCCTTTAAGCAATCAAGAAGTGATCAAAGCAGTGACTCGAGAATTCAAGGGAAAAATTACATGCTCAGGGAAATGAGGAAAGCTTATTACCGACTGATATTCAATAGAACAGGCAACTGAAAGTCTAATTTTGTCAAATATGCTTTTAATTGGTATTCACCGACTTATTGTATATTACTTATGTAAAAAGCAGCTTTTAATTCCCAAAAAAATTAATAGCTCAAGATTCCAGTCATGAAAGTGTGGGGTGGAAACGCTTTGTCCCATTCCAGCTCTGTCCGACTCCCACGTAAAATGCAGGGCAGAGAGAAAGCCAGAGGTCTTCGGAGTCCACCTCGGTAACCTCAGCCTGTGAGCCGTCAGCCTTGCGCAGATTTGTCCTCTGCTGGAAGGTGAAGGGCAGCTGAGGGCATCGGGGAGTCATCCAGTGAAGTGCCCACACCAGCAAATTAGGCAGGGGCAAAGCCGGGGTGCGGCTGGGCAGCTCTCTGCAGCGGTTGCCATCGGCACAGCCGTGCCCCGGGCCACCTGCCAGTTCTGTAGGTAGCGGCACAGGGTCCACCCGGCACCTGGGGGCAGCCCGGGATGTGACGGCAGCATGGCTGAGGGCACACTGTTTTGGGGGGAGAAGGGAGTGCAGCTCTCAAACTACCCTGTGCCACCTGTCCTGGCCCATCTTACTTGGTATTGGGTTTGGCTTGGGTTTTGGTATGAAGTTGTGCCTGATTTTTGGGTAGTCTCGTATCCCTACAGTGTGACCATTCAGGTAAGACAGTGTGTGAAACTCAAAGGCAAAGCTCTGTCCTCAAACACAGAAGTGCACCTGGGGAAGCTCCAGTCCACTGTCCAAAGTCAGTAGGTTTTTGGGCATCCAAACACTCCAGAGAGTGGAGTTAACGTGTAGTTATTTTGCTGTGCTCTTTTTTGTTCTAGTCAGGTCTAATCACCACATTTCCCAGTTTCCCACCATGGCTGTCCCCTCACTGCATTTGGGACAGGCCATGGGTGCTCACCACTGCCCAGCAGCCCAGGTGCGCAGGCGGCACTAGAGTTGGTCATCCAGCCTGAAGACCAACAGCAAGGGGACACATTATGGAGTTCCATGCAGCTGTGGCCACTGAGTCATTGTGAGACAAGGTGACACTCCAGTGAGAACGTTTCCTTGACAGGCAGATTAGAGGTGGGATGACAGAAATTCCTTTCACCCGATAAGCATCAGCATATTTTTGCCTTTGTTGAAAATACCAGTTTATTTGCCTGGCGAACCGTTCCCTCAGACTAACTACATACAATTTTCATGCACGTCCATGAGAAGACTAACAACTAACTGATTTTCTGGCTGTCCATTGATTGCTTGTCAGGCATCACTATATATAAAATACCTTGAATATGCCAATGATCGGGTAAAAATTTAAGCTACCTGTCTTGATGTTACATTCTATTCCCACTAGAGTATATTTTTTAAAAGATCTCAAATGCTGCAAAACAAGAATTGTACATTTTTAGTGAACGCTGAGAGGATGATCCATGCTGACAGGCATTCACTCGCTATCTGCCACAGGTAGCCCAGCATTAAGGTATCAGGCTTCAGGGCATTGAAAGGATTTGATCTAATCTTATATTATAAGACGCATCCAACATTGTACATTCTTTTTCCAACACAGACACTTATGTACAGCCTAAGGGCCCAATCCTGCTCCTCTTGAAATCAGTTGGAGTTTTTACTCTGCTTCAGCAGCAGAGGGAGAGGGAGCAACTTTTGTAAGGGCATTAATGATGGCTGGTCCTTCAGTCTTTCCATCCAAACCACTCTTCAAGAGGAGAAGGCAGACACAACAGTGCTGGAAACGCTACCTGCATGATTAGAGTGACTGGCCTTCCAGCTCTTTTCTGTAGGTTGACTTCGCTTCCGTTGCTCTTCCTTGCCGAAAATCTGGAGGCAGGTGTGTTGACTGGCAATCTGGATTAAGGAAAGGAGAGGCTCTTTCAGCAGAGACAGTTGTATGAACATCAAAAGATTCGGGGTTCTTCTGTGAGTCATAAAAACAAATACATTAACTACACTATCAGGACATCAACGCAGCATGCAGACACCCTCAATAACTTAATACTCCTTGTGAGCAGTACAAGTACAAGCCTTTACTGAAACAAAGGCTGAATACAGAAGCCAATGATTAAGACTTAAGAATACCTTTCATTTTCTTTCCCATCTCGTTAGTCAGTGAAATGTGTTTATTGTATTCTATCATCGCCATTCATTGTAGCGCATCAGCCTTTAAACTGAGAAGATATGTTACAGATACTGTGCATACCTGCGGCAACGGAGAAACATGAGGACTTAGCTGGATGCGGGTTTTCTCTGTCAGATCCTTTCTAATATAAACACTGGAGCACTCAGATGAGAAACCCTGGGACTGACCCCGCAGCGTTCGTATTGGTAACTCTTTCTCTTACCAATAACGCAAGTCCTTAGAAACTGGCTTCTAGCTGCTCGCAAGAAGCACGCATCTCTTTTTCCGTCAGCTGGAACTACAGGACTGGGGTCAAAAACATAGAATCGAAAAGAAAATACAGACCAATATTAAGGACTGCATCAAATGCTTTTAATAGCTTCAAACACAGAGGCAGAAATCAGATGCATAAACTTGAAGAAAACAATCCAAAAAGGTCTGTTTTCATATCGCATTATCCATTCCTGGCTGGCTGTAAGAAGCAGAGCCTGGTCCTGCTAGGCCTTATTCATGTGGGTAATCCCTTTGACCCTAGTCATAAATACATTATTCTAGCTCAGGATAATCTCCAAGTATCAATCTGAACTGATGCCTGTGCTCTTGAACACAAATGTACATATTCTACTTCTTGAATCCCAGAGCTGAAATAGTAAGCAGGCTGTCTTAACATAATATTTTGCCTTAAAAAAGTTATCCAAGCGTGTCCCACCAGATCTGACTTTTAAAAAGAAAAAATCCAGGTGGCTTAATTTGGAAAGAAACTTTGGATTTGTTGTAGTTCTCTTTCCGTGCGCTTTTTTTCCCAAAGGCAGACATTCATACACATATAATTCCCTCTTCTTGTCACTGGGCTTCTGGGTCACTGAGCATTCCTTTGCTGTAGTGTTTTTCAGATGAAACTCCAAGAGAAACACTGTCCTCAGTGATGGGTCGGATACAGAAGAGGAGGATGGGCAAATATTCTAAGATTGGCCTGGATTCTTGCCAGGCGCAGAAGAAAAGAGCCTTTGTGTTTGGACATCTGAAGGCCAGGCATAAACATGTTAGCCGATACTTAACACCCAAAGCCAGAGCCAAAACCGTTAGACACCCTGAATAATCCTC
This sequence comes from Phaethon lepturus, assembly GCF_000687285.1. Taxonomy (NCBI): domain Eukaryota; kingdom Metazoa; phylum Chordata; class Aves; order Phaethontiformes; family Phaethontidae; genus Phaethon; species Phaethon lepturus. Next base: position 19,026 of record NW_010533099.1, read on the forward strand.
ACTAGGCCTCCTTTGGGTTTCAACTGCCCATTACAATGGGCAGCCTCCTCCAATTACCAAATGTGTTTCTTCTAAAAACATCCTTACAGGAACTCCCAAAATAGCAGCGATTAAAAGCAAACAGCCTGTAATTCATTGACATATGCAAACCTTTTAATGTTTTGCTGGAGACAAGTTGCAACTTTTTGTACCTACAAGACTATTTATGCATTTTTAATAATTACCCTTGTATATTATGTGATACAATTCCTTTAGGCATTTAGTTAAGAGAAGCAGTAGAATTCACATTCAAAAGAAACTGTTAGTTTTGCTGCAAGAAGCGCAGCTAATTTATGTAGCGAATTTTTTATACATTTTTCCCCTGATTTCTCTTCCCTGCTGTCCTCTTCCCCCTTTCTTCTTCACTACATTAAGAAATTCTGATGTGCCTGCAGCAACATCCACTGGTGGGGAGTGTCTGCAGTGATGCCAGCCCCGGCTTCCCTGCAGTGGAAGGCAGTAATGTGTGCAGCTTCAGCAGTACACGCTCCCTTATAAGCCCCACCGGGAATCGCCGTACCCTAGGGTCCTCTCTAATCACATGCCTTCTGCGAGCTGGCGGGTTCCCTTGTCGCCTGATAGACGGTAATCCCGATCCCATCAGTTCTGCAGAGAAAACAGCACGAGGAAATCTTTACTGCAGATCAAGAATAAAGATGCTTTCACGACCAACACGGTCCTGCAAGCTCTGACTTGTATTCAAGCTCAAATTCCCGGGTCGCTTGCGTTTTGGCTAACACCTCGGCTCGAGTTCAGGAGAAGCTGATCAAAGTGCCAAGCAGGGAAACTCAGGCACAGAGCTTGAGCACGGCGTGCCCGCCGTTCCCACCGCCGGCGTGGGCACACGTGGCTCGGGAAAGTAGAGCCTGAACTAACAGCACAACTCGTCAATGTAGGTTGTAGCAACAGGCAGCGCTTGACCTGCCTCAAGGATAAAAAGTCAAGTTAGTTTCTTCCTCATCAGACACCGAAGGACACTGTGTAGCTGCATTGATTTCACCCACTTATACCTTATGCCAAAACCTTGCTCCTCCCTCCCTTTTTTTAACAACCAAAGCCAAGTCAAATACTTTGGTGTTACTGCTGTTTGACGATATATTTGAGGAGGGATTCTCGCGTCAGCCATTGCAGGTACTACACTTAAGGAAAACGCAATGAAAACCTATTGCTCACCACGTGCAGGTCACAGTTCTTGCACAGCAGTGGCTTCAGCAGGCAGTTTGTCAAATCCAGGACTTCATCTTCCCATTTTAAGTTAGCAGTAGATAATTAGGAACTGCCCACAATTAAATATTGATGTTAAAAAATAAATAAATACCAGCATTTCCATGTTTAGACAGTAAGGAGAAGGCTTTGCATCGGAAAACACAAGACACGTGAGAATGTGAATAGTAAAAAGCTCATAACAAAGAAGGGTAAACTCTTCTTTGTGTGCTTACTGGATTCATTTATTCCTCTGTAACTGAGAACCTATACAAATAGATGGGATAAAAGCCAACATATACCTTGCTATCAGCTGTAATCTGCCAGTTCTTCAACCGAACCTCGTGGAACGCAAAGGAAAGGGGCAAGATTCACACAACGGGCACACCAAGTCAGCTCTTATCTCAACAAAACTGCTCCTCAGCTCCTACAGCTGCAGTAGGTCAGGTCTAGCACTAACAAAACCATTTGCCCGGCTCTAGCGGTATTTCAGCTCCACTCCGTGCTCAGCCCCAGACTTCACTTTGAGACTGTGATTCACCACGGGTGAATCCTTTCGTGGCTACACCAGCAGCAACACCAAGCCCTGCATCACCGAAATTCCCGGGCATCCTGCTGTGTGTGGATCTTTGGCTGCAGGGCACGCCTGCCGCCAGCGGCACGAGGTAGTTTCAGTATCTGGAGGAAAAAACAGCCGAGCAAGAAGCACCTAAGCTTGTCGCCAGTGCTCATGGCAGGACTCAGACTCTGCAGGGCCGTCACTCAGTCCGGTGTCGGACTCCCCGAGCCTGTGCCACAGAGGACACTGATGTACACGTGTATGTGCCCACAGCTTGCAGCACTAGCAGTGGTAGGCCTGCCGGCTGGCTGGCAATCCTACAGGCAAATGTAGAAAATCTCCAAATTCCTCCTTTAAAAGTTTTCTAGGTAGGGGAAGAAAACCAGCTACAGAGCAACCATCTTTGTGTGGCCTTATGTCCTCTGTGGGAGTTCTCTCCTGGAGTTAGGAGGAGGAAATCCGAGAGGAAGAATCTACCTCCTCTCGGATTTCCGGGCTCCAAAAAGTGCCAAGGTACTTCCCAGCCAGGTTTGTGGATGCTCTAGTTCGGTCTCACAGGAGGGCGGTGGGAGACCCTGGTTCCACTCTACTTGGGCACGTAAAGCTACTAGGTTGAAAAAAGAATTCTTTCTCCCTGACATCATCTCAGTCCCTCAGAAAAGCTCATTTCCTGTGACTACACACTGGAGTGGGGGAATGGAAATGCAGCATTGTTTCAGTGCATCGCAGTGACTCTCTGCTTGCAGCGAAGATATTTTGAGGAGAAAAAAGGCTTCAGGGTAAGTAAGATTTACCAAAATAATAGCAACAATTCACATAATAGTAACAATTCAGAGCAAAAGTGCAAGATCATACCTGTTTCTGTCTCTGACACTTTGGGACGCATTCACCAACAGGAGAATTTGTGGAGCAGAATCACTGAACTAACGTCACTTTCATTCATTTTATGGGCCAAAGTTATTGTCTCAAACCCTCCTGAAGCGCCCAGATGCTCAGGGGACTTTGCAGCACCGTCATCCCACTCGGGGTGGATTTTCTGCCACCAGGGAGAAGCCAGCCGGGGTTGCTCAGCCAGCGGTGCTGCCTTTATCCCAGTGAGCTTGACGAGTTGACTTTGGTTAATGGACCAGACTTGCTTATCGCATCCCACCCACCCAAGTGTCACATTCCTTCAGAAGCCCTTAGAGCTCGGTCACACGGCAGCTTAATGGCGCAGTGGACGTTTATTTAGGATGGTAACTTTCCCGCATGATTCCAAAGATGTAAGAAGGTAATTCGTGAGTTTCTCTGTGTGACAAAACTGTTTAGAAGGGATTGCAGCACGATAAACACAACCGAGGGAGGAGTGCCCTCCTGTATTTCCCCAGCAAAATGGAGCCGTTACCCAGCAATGTAAACCTCTGTATTTCTCATTAACCTTAGCATTTCCTTTCTTGCCCCCCAAAAAGCACAATGATGTAGACTGGCAGTATCGCTCCTGCCCTAGTACCTCATTATAGTTTATATCTTTTCTTTTGACCCTCTCTTTTGAGCCAGATTTAAGCCTCTGGTAGGGTTCATACAAACACCTCTGTGAGAAAAACAGGTCTGCTGAGGAGACAGGCAGGAGAGTTATCAAATAAACTTTCCATTTTATTTACAGTTCAGGAGCCTTGCAGAATGACACACACTTATGGTTTGGGATCACTAGCAATTATTGTAAAGGTGAAAGCAGATACTGCAAATTTAACAAGGCTTTTGTATGAACTAATTGCATTAGAATACATTAGTAAGGGTGCACATTGTAGGTTTTATGTTTCATTGGAAAGGTCATCCTAGATTCTGGTTGAATAGTGAAAGAGAGGAAACCATATTAGCAGTGTATCCAGCAAGTGTCTCTAGGATGAATTTCCTTCAGGTCATTTGCATTATTTGATTGTAGCTGAATAGTTCTCCCTCTGCTAAGCAAGTAGGGGAAGACCTACGGTGACAATAGGGGAAGTTCAAAGTCTTTGAGCCTTATTAGAAGGCTCATTTTCTGCACTCATTTTCATGCACTCGTTACCCAGAACTAGGCTAGCAGCTGTATAATCAGGACAGCAAGCTGACATGCCTCCTGTAAAATACGAACCTCTCAGGGAAAGTTGCTGTTAGTTTTCAGGAGGCAACACAAAGTCCCCCTTGCTGGTCTCTCCGCCAAGGACTTGTGCCTGCCGCCTGAGCCGGGGCACGCCGGCAGGACGTGCATTAGCAGGGGGTTCCCGAGCAAACCCAGGGTCCCCTCCAGGCCCCGCTTCAGCCACCTCGGGTCTCTCCAAACGCTGTGCTGGGGATGGTCGCTACACCAGCTCCGTCAGCTCATGGGGCTCCAGTGGCTTTGCAAGCCCAGGGGTGGTGGCAGCACCGAAGCGGCTGCAGAGGGCACAGGGGTAGTAGCAGCAGAGCCGGCCTTCGGGGAAGGGAACAGGAGCAGGGCAGCCGGCAGGATCCTGAAGGAGATGGAGGGGTGGGGGAGCTGGCCCCGCCGAGGAGCAAAGTTTTGGTTCAAAGGGAAAACTCCTCTCCCCAGTCAGGCAGAACTTCTGGGCAACTACCTGCCGGTGCTGTCTCATCCCACGGCTGCGGCAAGGGAACTAAGTGTCAGCCAGAGAAGGGCAGAGACTGTGTCTAGCCAGGTATTTGGGAGATTTGTTGATCTGACAGTATAAGATCTTCTGGTTACCCCCTGAATATCCCCCAGGATCTCCAGAGGAGTGGCTGGTGTCCACTAGTTTTATTGACCCATGGGCTTAAACCATCCCTCCAGCAAACCTCACTGTGCAAAAAGCAGGAGTTTTCATCGCGTTAGGCTAAGCAGTGCCAACAAGGCTAGAAGAGAAGCTAAGTGGGTGTTCCCAATGACTCTCATCTTCCCCAGAGCCCTCTCTGTCGTGTACGTAAGTGGCACAGACAGCACAGCACCCTCCGGGAAGGTGTAGTGGCATTTACCCTGTTGCCAGCCACCTTTGCTCTGAAAGGAGGTGGCTTCTACCCATCTGCCACCCCCAGAAGATGTAAAAGAGAGGAACATATGGTTTTGAGAAAATAAAAGGTCCTGGTATCTCAGCTTGGTAAAGCTATTGACTTACTGTCTGACCTCCAGCAAGACACGTGCCCTCCATCTGCCCCGCTCAGGCTGGCTGCGAGACAAGCAGAAGGGGCTCTAGTGCAGAGATGCTGAGTTTGAGTTTAGCTTGTCAAAGCCACAGCAGCTGGTCACCCCTTTGATGCTGACAAGCTACGTCAAGGCCCATTTCAGCCAGCTCATAGTAGCTGAGCCTTCTCCTCCCACAAATTCAAACTAGCGGTGAGGCTCTCAACAGCTTCCCAAGCCCGTGAACACAAGGAATGCGAAACCGTAGTGCGACTGCTGCAAGGATGATCCCCCGGGCACCCTTGCACCTCTTCCCCCAGCTCCATAGCCCAATCCTTCAGCTGCTGCAGCCCCGCAGGCTCGTGGCAGCTGCTGGGGCTGCGCGCTCAGTCCTTGCCTGTAGCTCCTTCACACAAAAGCTTTCACGCAACCGCAACCAAGGGAGGGAATCGATCCCCTCCGTAACGTTATGTCACCTCTGGCAAGGTTAAAACTTCAGTTCAGCAGAGCCCTTGTGCATTTGGCCGTGGGCTCTCAGCGCGCAGGGGAGGACTAAGCCCCGTTAGAAACCAGAGGCACCCCAGCCTCCTGGTACCGAGGCAGCAAAAACCTAACATGGGAACAGTAAATATCGTCCATCCTTCATTAAAGCTCTGTATCAGACCAAACAATAATTTTTACATACTCTACATTGAAAACATCATACTTCAGATCTTAGTGTCCCGTAATTTGCATACTGAATTCCAGGGAGGGTATTTGATGGAGTGTATGCCACAGCTCCTGCATGTATGTACTATATCCAAAGGACATGGCAATCCAGCATAACATTAGATAAGTCCTAATAATAGCCATATTTTAAAGCCCTTTTGAAATATTTAAAAATATAATCTGAAATAAAAATGAACTGTGAAACGTCCGTATTAATAATATTATCATCAGATGCTATTAAAGTCAAAGACTTAGATTTTCATCACCGTTACAGTCCTGTTAATAGCTTTATCCTGACAAATGCACTGAAGATCTCTATTTTCTTCAGTTAACGTTTTGGTCCACTTCATAATTTCTGTTCATAGGGAACTAAAATCCGAAAGTGCTGATGGGGGGTGAAAACCTTAACGTCCCACCAGGTCCCACTGGCACTAATGCCCTGAAGCCATCCCTGGTCCCGTCTCGGTGCCACTGAATTTGGCCCAGACAAATCCCATCGCTCACCCACCAAGCTCTAGATTCATTTTCTTCTCCCCCAACCTACACAAATACACACATCTTTTCATTGTCCTCCAGACCCAAGTTTCCTGATAAATTAATAACCATGAAACTAAGATATGTCTGGAACTTATGGAAAAATATTTTTTAAGCACCTTCCTCCAAGGTGACTGCTGCCTGCCACCTCCATCACCCCTTTCTTTATCTACTGTACCCCTCTTGGATCAGGGTGTTTCTCTCCTGTTCAGTAGGAAAGGAAAGGGACACTGGTCCTGACTGCTATGTATACGATGTGGATGAAGAAGGGACGATTCATACTGGAGGTACATGGGTTAAATATTAATTGTATCAATGTCTTTACACAGCAACAAAGTAAATACAGAATTTTTAACAATGTGTTTTGAAAGGTCATGAAAATACATTAAAATGCACCAAATCAATAACAAGAACTTTAAACTACTCTCAGAAAACCCTAAATAGCTACATATACGAATGATAACCATTGGAAAGAACTTCATATAAAATCATTTCTCACTTCAGTATCCTCTCATGATCTGATGGAAAGATTTTTCTGCTCTGGAAGAAAATGATTTGTTTGTAATATCAGTCTAATACTATTAGTTATATCGATTTGTGTTAGACTATAGACTGGTGAAGTTTTCAAAGCCTTAATATTGCACAGATGATGAAAACCTCTCACTGGAGCTTTTTCCTTGGCAAGGTGCAGAGCAGGGTCCCCCAAGTGGTGTATATTTTGCCAGATTATGTTTGATCAAGTCATGTAATGATTACTATAGATTAACAGGGAGTGTTTATATTGCTTTAAATTGTCTTGATCGGTTGAAATAGTTCTACCAATACATCAAAATCTTGAGCATGTTTCCCTGAATTATTCCACGGGTCTATTTCTCATACTATCCTCATATTCTTAGGAATGCAAATTTCAGCATAATTTGGCCAAAGTAAAAATCAGAACCTGCTTTTAGCTGGTAGCCTTTAAAAAAGAGTCTTGGTCAAATCTTCCCTTTGACATCAATAAGCTTTAGAACAGACCATAGAATCATATAATCGTAGAATTGCTTGGGTTGGAAGGGACCTTTAAAGGTCATCTAGACCTTATGGCTCCCACCTAGATTTTAAAACTCATCAATTGTCAAGTCTGGTTTGTTTGAATAAATACAATATTCTTGGTTAACAAAAACACCTGGAACCCGCTTGCACAGGATGCTTCCAAAGGCAGCACATTATCATTGTCTCCCTTGTATAAAGGAAAAACGCGGGGGGTGGGGGTCCATTTGCAAAACCTCCCTGACTCCCCCATAACTTCCTACAGTGCCAGTACAGCAAATTTTCTTCTCAGGAAGATCCCGTAGCCCTCACGACCCAAAGGATGCACGAGCCCCCGGGCTTGTACACATTGTGCAGGTGCTCTGCAAAGGTAAATCACTCTAACTTCCAAATTCATAAACTGAACAATCCCATGCGTTCCTGCTTCTCTGAAGGGTTTAGAGGCTTGGTTTGTATTTTTAAAAGTCCTTAAAAGTGAAAAAATCCTTAAAATCTAGAAGACTAACAAAATAGAAATACTTTTTAAGGTGATGCGTCATGTAAGGAAATCACTTAAGTCTTGCAGACTATAAAATAGGATCACACACCGTTTCTTCTTTTTTTCCTCTATCAGACACTGCAGTATCAACCACTGTAGCCCTAAATTTCGCCAAACACCACAATTATCAGATGTATTCAGTTACAAAAGCTTTTGTCATTTTTGTGGTTGTCTGATGGTATACGGTTCAATCATAAAAGGGCAAATGACAGGCAGGTGTAAGAAATGAATTTTCTTCTTTTACTGACATACCAGGGGAAGGCTCCCTGCTGTAATATGGAGAATCTTTTATGCAAAAGAGCACAGCAACTTGCAGTGCACAATCACTATGCAGACTTCTGTTTGGGCATTTTTTTCCCAATTCAGTTAAGGAGAGGGAAAAAAAGATGGCCTTAAAAACAAGTTAGAAAGTTCAAAATTGATTTTAGCATTAGACTATATTTATAGGTTTAAGCATATAGAGACTAAAACGCAATAAAGCTCCATCTAAGCATGAACACGTCCTCTTTAAAAGACGCTGTTTCTCTGGTGATCCCGAGGCCATTGCAGTGAATAGTTTTTCACACAGAGCTGAAGCAAGGTGAGAGGTAGAGAGGGCTGCTGAGTCCGGTGGGAGATGGGCAGGGCCATCTCATGTTGTTTCTCCTAGAAAAACAGAGAGAAGGCTGTACGTACATTTTAGGTACTAATTTAATATTTTTAAGTCTACTTCTGAGCAAAATCCAAACATAAAGCTGTATATAGAAAAGTCAACCTTCCTGCAGGATTTAAGTAAAACTGCCTTTGGAATAAATAAACTTTCCTTTACACAAGGGCGACGGTTAACCCCTTCTGGCAATAAACAAAGGTCTTAAAGAGAGGGCAAATTTAGTGTTTGCCATTTTAAGATTAAAAATGGTCCCAGTGTAAAGTGGTCTTACTGCAAATAAACGTCACTCAGGTTATCCGCGGGGCTTTCGAATGAAAACCGGAACGGCGCGAAGGCTGCTTATTCACCGAAAGAGACGCGAAACCTGCCCTTGGGCTCACGGACACCACTCAGCCGCGGGAACCAAAGGTGGCAACTTCGAAGTGGGAAGACCTGCCCATTACCCCTCCGGCAAAGGCCGGCGGTGGGCGCGGCGGCAATGCCCGGCCCCCACAGCGCAGCGCTCCCG
>NW_010533100.1:0-49825 GCF_000687285.1 Phaethon lepturus
CCCTCTCCTAAAAAACCCGGGATTCCCGTTTCGTGCTGCTGATGTCATCTACTTTAAGAGAAATGCAGCGTTCTAGGAAAGCCCCCCGGCGTCTATCGGGACTCGAAATACCCTTGAGAACCACACGTGGAAGTGTAGGTGCGTGTTAATTGTTGCAGCTCCCTGCTCTGCTGGAGCCTCGTCTCTTTAAAAGCAAGCAGAATAATTGTCCCGAGCCACAAATGTCCCCATGTTTCTTCTGCCCTCACCAACCTCTGTGCTTGGCCTGTTTCTGTTGAACCTGAGATTTACACTGTTGTAAAGAAAAGCCAAAGAGAGACTGAAGTACAGGGCTGGGGCCTAGAAGTCTGTCCTAAGCATCTACAATGTTAGTCAAATTACTGAAAACTCAATTAAAAAAGGAGTCAAGCGCTAACTGCTTACTTAAAAAACTAATTCCTGGACTAGTTATAGATAATTCCAAACAAACAGAAGAAGCAGTGAGGGAGAGTGCAGTAAACACAATGTGTATGTGTTTTATAAAAAATAATCAGAAAAACGTGTTGAAAAATCCTAAGCACTAAAAGTATAGAAGTGGCCATTAATGTTTGAGTCTCATTCATGTGGACCATGTGCCATTTAAGTCTTTGTGCCTTGTTAATGAAGAAAGGTGGGTGTTAATGAGGTCGTTTGAAGAAGAGGCTTGGGCCTTTGCTATTGCTAGCCAGAAGAAATGCAAGGCACAGGGCCTGGGATGTAATTTTGGCTTTATAAATACCACCCAAATAGGTCATGATTTGCACGTTCCCTTAAAGTATCAAACATGTCTGTGTTTATTTTTTATTGTTTTTTTGAGACTTTTGTTTGCTCTGAGAGCACTTACGTCATTGCTAAAATATGAATAGTGATACACAGGGAAAGAATTCAAGTGTGGAAAAAGATGTATTGGCAAAGCCCTTTGCTGCAGTAAAACTGCCTCTGTGGGGTACAGTTTTCCATTTTATTTTTGAAACTATTGCAGTCAAGAATGACACTGATTACCAACATTGCTTTTGGTAAAAATCCATGATGTAGTAGAAAGGTCTGAGTCCCTTTACTGGTCCTCTGGATTGCCATGTCAAAGAACCAGTTTTGTTGTTGAGTTTGTGACATAGACACTCTAATAGCAGGAATTATTTTCAAATCCCCTTTTTTTTAATTGTTGTTACTTGATGATATATGTATTATATTATCTGTGAATTGGATAGATTACTGAACCATACTTCATGACAGCCTTACAGGTAGGCTTTTTTCCTTCTCTCGTTGTTAAACCCATCTAATCATAGTAAAAGAACATTGGTAAGGAATGCATGGCGTCAAAAATCCTAGCCCAGGGATTTTTAGAAGTTTTTTAAAAATCATGTCAATAGTATCTTATAATTCATCTCCATTAATGTTTATGATGGAACAGACAATTCCCTTTGCACTTGGCAATCAAACCTCATTGTGTGAACCATACAGTTCCGTATAATCAGAATAGTATTAGAAAATTTTAATGTGTTTTGCAGCCCTTGGTGTCACTTAGGAGTAAGAAACAAAAGGAGCCATTTATTTCTTTTTACAAGCTGTCCTCTGTATTAAGGATAGTTCACAATTAGTTTGGGGACAGCTTTTGAAATTAAAGTCAAGTGACGCACAGAGATGTTCTTTCTGTACAATGTTTTATGAAAAAAATATGCAAAGGTTTTTTCAACATGAGAGAGTATTGCTCATTTTTACTGTACTGTTATCAGGGATACAACATTGTAATGAGCTTTATGTTTTAATTGAAGGCACAGGGATGTTGAATTTTACTCTGTGATGCTGTGAACAGGAAACATTTCAATTATGTCTGTAAGCATAATACTCTGAATATGCAATGTGACCTAAAATTACCCTTCTTCTAAATTAAGTAAGGTGGACTTAGAATTAAGTAATGTGGACTCAGAGAAATAGCACCAAGCTGGTTTTAGCCTTTGGTCATGATATAATGCCTCAGACACTGCAGTCGCTCTTGTAGTTTTTTTATCAGAGCTAATTGGATGGTTCCCAAACCTCAGACTGACTAATACAAGTTTTTCTTCATCTTGTGTGCACAAGACAGAAAAATCTGTTGTCCTCTTATTAGCTGTTTGCAAGCCTAATGGGTTTTAAATGGTATTTTTTTCACATTTGAAGAGCAGTCTTTGCAGGTTTGGTACTGGTGCTCAGGCAAACAAGGTCTTGTTTAGTGAGCCGAAAGTGGGTGGCCAGCATCATCCTATAAACAAAGACTTGGCAGTGTAAAACTTACTGAGGTTATTCATACACATTCTCTTTTCCAGATATAGACTGAAAACTGCTGCACTCTGATAAGTCCATTCATTGCTCTAAATAGAAACTTTTTATGGCTATTTAGAAGTTTGACAGACCTCTGTTGATTAAATATATAATATATAATTTATAGATAAAATATGTAAGATATCTAAAATATATCTTTGTATTGTAAGTACTTCCCTCAGATTACATCAAAAATTACCAAAGATGCGCATGTCTCATTCATGTGCTTTCCCTTAACGCTCTTTGATTCAATAGGAATGTTTGTCAGGGTTCTTGACTCTAGAAAATGGTGTTTAAGTCAGTTGTAGGGCACTCCTTAGTAACATCTCAAGGACACAAGTAAACGAGTAAAAATACTGTATTTCTCCATTCCCGGTGCAGTGAGACCCCCGCATCATTGCAGCAAATCACAAAAATGGCTCTGTATGTTTTTTCCTCTCAAAAAGTATCCATTGTGGAGTTTTAACTTCTTCACCCTTTGAAGGCATATTGGCATTGGTTTGAAGATGTGCTCATGTGTGCTTGTCCCTCTTTGGGATCTTGTCTGCCTTCTCTCCTGCCTGCCCATTAAGATGGCATTTTGCCCCAATTCACAGTGATGTGGTGGTGGGGTACACTTGCTAAGAAAGTGAGTTTGGTTGGGTTGAACCCATAGTGTTGGGTGTGACCACCTGGCATTTGGAAATCGGTGTATTCCACCAGGTTTTAGTTCATCATGCCTGTCACCAAATCTGTGTGAACCTGTCTGAACTACATAGGCAGAAAGAACAGAACGGTCTGAGAGGTTTATGGCTGCAAAAAAGGAGAATAATTTTTTCAGCACTAAAACCAAAAGCAGTCAGAGGGTAGATGCAGATCAAAATACATGTTATTCATGAATGCACAAACTTACAGATTCCTTGGGTTAAATTTCTCTATGTTGGACACTTGCAGCCCCTCTTTGGACTCGATAAACAGGCTGCCTTCTGGCAAAATCAACACTAAGCCAGTGGCTTCTAGGAGTGCCAGGGCTGTGCAGGCTTGCTCTTTTTACAAGATGGCTGAGTCCAAAGTACTGCTTGTATGATTTCTTTGTAGAGGAGACAGCTAGGTAATTGCATCTTGCAGTAGTTCATTATATTTTATGACTTTGTAATTATTCTTTGGTTTCAGTATATATTTTGTTTGCAGGTTCTAAACAAAATAATTAATGTGATTATCATAAGTCACCTTGTCAAGCATGGATGTTTACCCATTTCTTACTGTTACTCATTACTTGACACAGTAATAAGGCATAGGATGGGAAGTTAATTCATTTCTAACTAACTAATTAGAAATCTGCTTTCTCCAGGTGTATCTGAATTTACTCGCTCATGTCATCTGGGGCTTTTCTTACAATACTTTTGGAAATTGCTCTTTCAAAAAAGTATTATTAACTTGTATTAATCAGTTTGGAAGGATTTTTACTTTTTTTTTTACATGTATGTTTTGATGACTTCTTAATATTATTAAATGTTATATATTTTGGAAATAGGAGGGTATGGTAGGTTAATATTTTAAATAGTTAATATTTTTCTTGGTGCTGTTAGACTTTTATGAGTACCAGTAGAAATGTAAGTGTATCATACTCTAGAGCATAGGCACTGAAGGTGGAGTTACAGTAAGGATTGTTAGTAGCATGAGTATCAGAATAACAATCTATATGACAAAGAACTACCTGCAAAGTATGTTTTTACAAGAATGTTGGATTTTTAAAGATAAGACTGTTACAGTGTCAAAATGACTGAGAGAAGTCAGTTAGCCCTACCTCTTGAAAGGGAGTTCTGGCAATGTGGGTGTTGGTCTCTTCTCCCAAGTAACAAGGAACAGGATGAGAGGAAATGGCTTCAAGTTGCACCAGGGGGGGTTTAGATTGGATATTAGGAAAAATTTCTTCACCGAGAGAGTGGGCAAGCATTGGAACAGGCTGCCCAGGGAGGTGGTGGAGTCACCATCACTGGAAGTGTTCAAAAAATGTGTGGATGTGGGGCTTCGGGACATGGTTTCGGGGGCATGGTGGTGTTGGGTTAATGGTTGGACTTGATGATCTTGAAGGTTCTTTCCAACTTTAGTGATTCTATGATTCTCCTTCAAACTACTAGCAACTGGATACTCAGGAGTATTTGGGAGTCTAACTCTTGAAAGCCATGGATGGGAGCTACTTTGGCATTTGCTGTAGTCTGAAATTAGCAAGAATTACAATTTTTGAGAATACAGCCCTCAACAAAGTCCTTCATTCTTCTTTTGTGTGCATGTTTGTCAGTCCCTTTGACTTCTCTGGCCTTGGTATTTCAGAAGTGCAAAAGCCCTATCAGTTCTCATTGTGTCAATTTTGAGTGCTGGAAGTCTTGTGGAAATTAGTACTTCCATGTCTAATGGTAAGATGTTCAGAATCAACCACAGCAATTATGACACCACATTTTAAAACCTAGATTAAAAAAATGAAGTTTAAATTAACATAGTGTTACAGTCAGATATTGAGTTCCTGGGGGTGATGCTTTGGGTGCCCTTTTCACCACCTCCATTTTGCAGTGCTTCTGGCTAGAGATGAATGTGTGACACTGAGTTTCACAAGTTACACCGGTTACTTGTACCAGATCGTGGTTTGTCTACTGTTGTCTAAAGCTGCCTTTTCTCTTTCCTCTTTTTATTTTTGTCTGAACAGGTTTATTTGACTTTGATGAAGTTTTGAGGATTTCAATGCATATCATGCAAATGAATAAAATTTAAGATGTTCTCTACATTTGAATATTCATAATCAGTAATTTTAAAGAGAATTTGCTAGTATGTGATCTGTTAGGAAAGTAACATATAGATAATTAAGGCAAATGTGCAGTTAGAGAATGGGTTTATGTTTGTTTGTATTATTGCATTTGTTTACTTGATGCTTGGTATATTTGCTTACATGTTGTAACAGGCTTTCAATTCAGCACCAAAGTCAACTTTTAAGGAACCGAGAACTATCATCTTCCATTGTAATTGCAGAATATATTTTTTCAGTCTTGCTTTGTTTACTATAGATATATCAAAGAAGGCCTATGAATATTATATATATTATATACATATGTATAAATGTGTGTGTATATACATGTTTGTATTTTTTTTTAAATTTTTGAAACACTGCCCTGCACGTTTTCCCCCATGAAAAGGATGAGACACCAAAATCCATCAAATTAAGTCACTTGATACATAAGCCCTTGCATACTCACTGTGATGAGCGTCAGGTGGAAACTAGCATGGAAGTGAATAGACTAGAATAGAGTAGAGTATAGGTAGGAGCTTATTAAATTGCTGAATGTGACCACGTTGTAGGGGTTGTACTTCTTTTACAAAATATTCTTTTTTAAAATGCATTCTCCTTTGATGACTTTCATTATAGTTTCTCCCTTAAGCGGTGTTATCTAGAGACAGCATGTTATTTGTTGGTCTTATCAGGGTGGATATTCATGCCCAGAGAAGGTACGTTAACTGCTTACTCATTGTATAGAGAGCAGTGCAACTGTTAGCAACCCAGTTGCTTAGAAGCTGAGCTATTAAAGTCACTGTTCAGTAGAAAGTCCTCTAGATCTAATTTAGATAAATTCCTTTGTTGTATTTCAGAGTTCTTCTGCAGTTATTTGGTAAACAATGAAGGTTCTGTTGCTGAAGGATCCCAAAGACAAAGATTCAGGACCAGATCCCTATATTAAAGTGAGTAAACTTTAAAAAAAGTAAACAATTGTGTTAATCCACTATTAAATAATGCGTTCAGCAAGATAGGTGAATGTAACTATTTCAAGTGAAAAATGTGCTTAATCAAAATTAGGAGTGCATGACTGAAATAATGCTAAGAAATTTGCTGTTACTGAAAAAATATTTTAGGGGGCATTTGTACTGAATTCACTGTTAAAGCTCGCAGCAAAGTATTGATATTAAACCAATTTCATTTTAATTAATTAATATTGATTATGTTCATACGGATAGAATTAAGATTACAAATGTTAGTAGTTTTACTGGGAATGTAATGTGAAAAAGAGGTTACCTGTTGCTGTGGTCCTTTCTGCTACTGCCTTTAGTTGTGTGAGTAGATCTTGCTCATAAGAGCAGTTCTGTTGACTTTAAAGAACTACAGAGACATATAGGAATATTTGCAAGACTAGGTGATCGTTTGTCACTTAGGGAGGTCAGGATTATGTGCTGGGTTATACTGTAACTACTCAGTAGCTGTGTATGAGGCCTCAGTTCCACAGCTGTTTGTTTAGTGTTATATTCTAATACTAAATAACAAAACCAAACTTAGATTCAGTAGTAAAAGCAAGTAAGATGCCTTTGTATTTTACTTTAGTAAAAAGAAATATTTGTGCTTAGTTCTTTGAAAAAGGAAACACTACTGTTTGAAGTCTTTATTTCAAGAGCTGTAAACCTTTTTTGGTAGGAATTAGGATTATATGGATTTGAAGCAACTCTGATTCCAGTTTTGTCATTTGAATTCATATCTCTAGAAAGTTTATTTGAAAAGGTAAGTTTGAAATTATTTCAGTTGTCTTATTTTCAACAGAATTTAGGCCATGGTTGCCAAGATGCCATGTCTTATCTTGATTTAATAATGCCCTTTGTGGTACCTCTTTTTGTGTTTCCACAAACACGGTTATCTATAATACAGTATTGTATACAACATCAAGTACGTTGCCCATACTTGTTAAAGAATTAAGTTGGTCAGATAGAATTCACGTTTAGGTTGATGGACCATAGATAGTCACAGGTACTAGGGCATTTTGTTACAACAAAAAATGAGAACACTGTAGTGACAACTAAAGGTTAGCTGAGGTTCATCCTTATGTTGTACTGAAACTGTGTACTACATCTCCTAGTGACATGCAATAAAATTGCATTATCGGTGTTCTCTTTCTACTCTTTCTTCAACGTATATATTTAATTTTAAAACATTGAAAAGGTTTTCCAAGGGAGGTTCCCTTTATCAACAACCTCCAACAGCACCAAAGTTTGTTAGGTATTTGAATGTATTGTGATTTGCATTTACAAGTGATCCAAGAACATTTTTCCTTTTTTTTGTACTGGTCTTTGAGATCCCTTTAGTAATCTTAACTGAGGGGGCAGGGGGCAAGGAGCTGTCTGAGTAGTACCCTCAGTGTTACTACTTGGAATAACTACTTGGCATAACAGTTCATGTCTCTTGTATGAATCTGTACGTACTTCATGTGTCATTTTTCCCATCCTTCCAGCTCATTTCATTCAGGGAATCCTTGTCTGTTCCTACAGATTCTCAGAATTAATATAATCTGTGCAAGTTTTGTTCTGAATTTGAGATTTGTTATACATTTCTCTTATAAATACTCTGGCTACTGATAGTAATGAAATATTTGCCCATTTCAGTTTCAGACATTTATTGAAGCTGTTCTGTTCTTCACAAGATTATAAAGAATTGATGAATTTTAGTTTTTAATTTATTTCTTCTTCTTTTTATTCTTAAATGTACTGTTTGTAAGTAGCTTTCTCATCCAGAATGTTATGGAGGCCTAGTTTTTACTAGTCCAAGAGCATTAGAAGCCATCAAGATATGTTTAAAAGAGAATAGTAAAAATGAAGGTGAGTGCATATTTCTATTTCTTGGTCTTTCTGTTTCAGTATTGTGTGAAGTTTGTAATTTTATTTCACCCACCTGTAGGTGTTTAGAGTATGCCTTTTAAAAACGCTTTATCTCATAGTTCTTTTGGCATTATAAAGGCCTCATGCTAAATTGAGCTTTTAAGGGTTTTCCACGCTTATGCTGCTGTTAAAAATGAAAGGAAAGAGGTTTTGGTGCAAATTACTAATTAGTGTGAGCATTTTCAGTTGTGGTTATATCATGCATAAGGAATATTTTGCTGCAGTGCCTAGTTTTGCTGAGTAACTACTTTCCCCGCTTAAAGACCGGAGCATGTTATAGCAACTGGCCACTGCTGCTCCTATGCCTATATAATTCATATGAAGTCTTACAGAGAAAGAGATTTCTCTATCTTGAATATAAAATTTCTCAAGTGAATTAAGAATTAGCTAAAAAGCAGTGAAGAAATGGTGATACATAAAGTCAACAGATGAGTTGTAAAAATCCTGCAGAGTGCTAAATAGAAATTACCATACCAATGGCCTATCAAATCCTTGTAAACTCTTCTAGATTCTTAGGCTAAGTGATAACTTCTGGCTTTGACTTTCAATGTACATTTAAATTGTTTTAGTACTTTATCTGCTCCATATTTGGGCTGTGGTCATACTAATGAATGTACAGTGAATAAGGTTACACTCTTGAGTAAGCAATAAATAGACTGTTAGCTTATTTTAGCATTTTCAACAGCCGAGGGCTATATTTTAGGATTTTTGGTCAAATGTAATCTCTTATCTAGAGTTCATCCCTAATCTTGATTAGGACTTTCAAGAGCTTCTGAAATACATAATTTAATCAATAAAATTAGTCTTTAGTTCCTATTTGGATTCCTTTCGAATATAGTCAATCCTTACCTTTTTCCTCCTTTAGAATAATTTCCTCTGATTTTTTTTATACTGTTGTAGTTTCTATTTCTATCTTTCTTCCCCCAAGAATACTAGAAAAGAACTCAATGTCTTACACTGTACTGTTTTAAGACAAGAGAGTAAAAGACTTAGTGTATCTATTTTGATCCATTAGGATTTCAGGCATAGGGATCAGGTAGCTAGAACCAAGAGGTGTAATCTGTAACATACTTTCTGCATGAAGGAGGAGAACCATTTCCTAGTAATTTTATTTTGACCTCAGGTAGATTTTATTTCTGAGCTGATAACTTATTTTTGGTGTATGTTTAAAATATAATCAGTTTCTATATTTTTCTTGTATAAGAAAGAGTTGCTTTATAGAGTACTGTAGTGCATGGATATAGATTTTTACCCTTCTGTTTGGTGTCATAGAATATTATATTTGGTTTTTGCCTAAACCTTCCATTTTAAACCACCAGTTTGAATGTCTGAATCTCCCTTTGTACTGTGTGCCTTTTTTTCCTATGAGTTTTGCTAAGTTCTTAATGCCAAAATATAAATGAACATTGCAAGTTGCATGTGATCTGGCATAGCGCAAGTGTGCATTAAAAATGCTATTTAACAAAAGCAGCTAAGAACTGTTTACTAAACTTCTAAAAACATGTTGTAGACTGCTATTTACACAATGAAAAAATACATTAAAAATTCATTTTGTGCATTCAGTTTTGCTGAAAAATGTAGTAGAGTATTAGTTATTATTATTTTGCTGTATTTGTAGATTAAACAGAAGCCGATATACTCATTTAGTATTCGTACTTTGTTGCCACATGCTTAAATTTAATTTAATGTTTTTCAGCCTGGTCAAAATATCTTAAACAAAGGTGGAATACCAAACCAGCATATGTGGTAGGAAAAGCTACAGCTTCTTTAGGTAAGATGGGGTTTAAAAGAAGAAGTCTTAGATAAATCTGTCTTTTTAAGTACAATTTTTGGAGTATTAGCTGCTATTCAGGGGTGCTCAGGGAAAAAAAAGTAAGTTTTATGAAAGGATAATTTTGAAGACAGGTAATTGTATACACATTAGAACTATACATGCTTACTTCAGCTAAGGATCTAGCTTCTGGTTTACCACTACTTTTATTGTAATGTGATGGTAACTATAGAAATTTGGTCAAAAATCAAAAAACACTTTTGTTTTTAATTTTTTGTGGTTTCTTTCATTCACTTTGGAAATGAAATTGGATGAAAGGGATTATAGCATGATTGTCTGAGATTGTATGAAGTTTGATGCACTGGCCCATCTTCCCCTCAGTGTTCCTCTGAGGTATTTGCCAAGCAGAAGTCAGCAGTGTACTTCCCGTTGACTTCAGTGGGCCAGCTGCTTATTTGTCTTAACACTGGTTTAACTCTGATGCAATATATATTTTTGATGCATAACAAAAATGCAAGATAGGGTTTTGTTTGTGAAAGCCTTTCTTACTGTAAAATGGCATTGTAGCTTTAGCTTACATTGAAGTACACAGGAATATAATGAAAAGACTAGTATTTGAGAATTTTAAAAGTCTTGATGTTTTTCTGCTTCTAGTCCAAAAATAATTTGGATAAGTACTGGCATATTTTTTCAGGCAGGCTGGTAACAACACTGGATCACCAACTGGTGACACCTAACAAGCATCTTCAATCTATCGAGTCCCAAATTACTTAACTTCTCAGGGATTCATTTTATCCCTGCTTACTTGCTGAGATAAGAGCAGTGTTATACTCTCAGGTTTTCCAGTAGGATTTCGGCCTTCACTAGAAAGAACGGTGGTACATACACTGATTGGGAAGCTAGCTGCAACCAAACCACGCCAGGAGCTGCAGCCCATTCAGCATAGTCAGGCAGTGCTTTCTGTTTCTACGAGAGTTTAAAACTCTCCAAAGCAGCTTAGCTATCCCCAGCATTCTTCATTTGTACTTTTTTCATGTATGCCTTTCTCGAGCCAAAATCGAATTTTTCATAGCATGTTACTACTTCCAAGTGCTGTAATTTTTTTTTTTCTTTTCAAAGAAGGATTTGTGTGCTTGGATCAAGTTGTGTCTCCCTCTTCAACTCATGTTTGTGTGACAGTAAATCTGAATTGTTCTCGTTGATTGCAATATTTTCCTTTGCTACTTTTGCTTATAGTGGAAGAAATTGGCCTTACTCCACAAGGAGAAAAGTCTGGAAATGCTGAAAAATTAGCTGAATATATTTGCTCAAGTAAGTATCTAAAGTCTTCTACTTAAATTAAGCTAATATACCTTCTGTTGTTTCAGAATTTCCTATAAATAGAATCGAATGCACACTGAAGCGGAGAAGTACATACTGCATATATCTCTTATATGTAAAACCTGTGAATTCAATTCTGCGAATGTGGGTGATACCTCTAAGAGATGATAAAAAATACTTTGAAATACTTATACAAAATATTAATTTACATGAAATCTTAGGCTCTGTAATTGATTAAAAATACTATATGACCCAGTAGACAAAGTATTTTTTTACTAAAAATCTGAACTGTAATGATTGGAAATTGCTGCTTAATGGTAAGATTAAATGATCATGATGGCAGATGTGTGGTTCTCTGTGAACTTCAGGTGACCTGACTTTTCTTGCTTCAAACCAGTTGATGCTGGGGATTTTTCACTGTGGCACAGTTTGAAGTAGATAAAGGGAACTCCTTTCCTCAGAATTAACATGTGCTTTCAAAGGAATCTATTTTTCAGCGTCAAAGGCGAGTGGTTTTGAAGAAATTACAGAAAGGGTTAGTTAAAATGATGGTTTCTCTGTAGGTTTAGGGGCTGGTTATTTTTTAAGCGGATGGGTCGATACAAGCTGTGAAAAAAGAGGCTGTGCTTTTGTTAGAGCCTGGCTTATAGAACTAGAGTGAAAATGTCATAAGCAGGAGCTGGCAGTGCAATGAGTTTGACCTCGGAGCTTCTGACACACGTGGTGGTGTTCCAAGGGATCCACGACTTGAGGTACATGCTGGCTTCAAAGTGTCCGTCTGAGTATCCACTGGGAGGAAGAGTTATCAGAATTAGTCCCCAAGCAGTCTGAAACTTGCTGCTGTTACAATCTTTGTACCAGACGGAAAGCACACCTAAGGTTCAGTATCACGGCGGCAACCTGTTAGCTGGTCCTTCTCTGTATTTTTATGTGGCCTGGGGTGCATCCCTGCTCATGTGAGAAAGCAGGGAGCTGTACAGTGGAGCCTCATAGTGAAATTAGAGGGTAGCTTTCAGTCTGATACAAAGGTATGTACTTCACTGAAGGACTTTCTGTTTGAAATTTAAAGAGGGAAACAGAAACCTTCATCTCGAAGCTCATGCAGTGTCCACTTTGAAAAATCATGTTATTCAGCCAGTCAAGGTAAATAGTCTGCCTTTGGCTAACCCTAGTGAGAGAAACAAATGACAATCAGTGCAATTATTCTAGATGTTGGATGAATTATTGTATCTGCTGGTTTAAAAGCCCTACTGCTGATCACACTTTATGAACTTGCTGAATAAGGTGCTTGGTGCTTCAGTGGTGGAAATGTTAAGAACCCTGACATGTTATTTTTGGCTGTTAGGCATAATATTAGATATGAAAGAGAGTGTTGATTAGCAAAGTCTGCATAGTAGCAGAGATTTATAGGTAAAAGAAAAATTGATTGGAGCCGGCAAGCATTGGTTTTTTTTATGGGCAGAGTGCTCTGTAATTGGCAAATAAAATATTTTAACTATACGGAATGTTTCATGATAAAAATGATAGTTGCCAACACAAGATTAAATAATAAATTATGAAAATTAAAAATGCAATTTTCAACACAAAAATGCCACAAGTGAAGAATAACCCGTATCTATTCTTCAGGAGATAGTTTAAAACAAAGATGGGGTTTAGCTGATTTTCTGGTGTTAGGAAATCCGCTTCTGGTAATGAATTAATGTTTGCCAGTTTGCAGAGGGAGGTTTTTTTGAGAAGCAATATGGGAAAAATAGCTGGGTCTTCTGTTGTGTGAATGTCATAAGACCTTAGGATCAGGTCTAAGGAGAACAATGCATGTAGTACCAGGAGCAGAGAAATTCCTTCTTGGTGAGCCTGTGACTGGCACAGTTAGTGCGTTGTAACCTCTTCTTGGTTATTTTCTCAGTCCAGTTGAGGATCATCCTGGCTTTTACTCCTCCCCTGGGCGCTATTTGGTTCACAGACCCTGTTACTTCTGACCGTGTTTGATGCCGTGGCTATTTCCCCACGTTGCCTGCACACTCCTGCAGGGTTAGGAGCTGGCAGTCACGGAGGGAGCCAGACAGGGAACAGCACTTTTTGGTGACAGCAGAGAAGCTCAATCCAGAGCCAGCACCAGCTTCTGATAGCCACCACCAGGAAAGAGAGAACTGTGTGTTTACAGCCTTTTACATAGAGTGTCCTGAGGGCGGTTTCATACCTGAACGCCAGCAGGCTATTTAAATTAACACAGTGCTGCAACACCTCCATTATCCTTGCAAAAATAACTGCCTTTGAATACCTTTCAGTTTCGATAACCGAACAGTGAATTTCAGTCATTGGAGACCGCTTGTTGTTGATACATATAATCATATGCAGTGATTTATTGGCTTGTGCATATTTATACACTGTCAATTTATCGATTCGTTTATAACAACCTCTGAAATACAGATTAAATTACATCATGCTCGCTATTATGTATGTGTTTATTTTTGTTTATGCATAAAATTGTAAATAATTGAAAAGAATAGTTCTAAATGTTTTATATCATTAGAATTTAATGTCAGAATAAAATTAAAATCTTAAGTAATGTTATTTCTTTTGTTATTCACCTTTTGTGCTTTGGTATCCACTTCAACTAAAGTGATTGAGAAAATAAAGGAATTTACTCCTTTACTTAGCTAGCTAGCTTTAGTCTCTTTTCAAGGCAAATTTTTTTAATTTTATTATGGTGTAACATTTGTGTTGGTTGCAGAAGTAGGGGATACCATTAGGGCCAATGCTTGTTGTATTGTTCAGACCTACTAAGGAATTTTTCTGTACTTTGTAAACACAAGTCAAAAAGGATTAGTGTTTCTTTACAGATACCACGTTGACATTTCAATTAACTGACATGAGTTGTAGGATGATTAATGCTGAAATATTTAGGTTTTATCTTACTGGTTTAAAATCTCTTTTACATTCTGTGCCAAGTTTGTTCTTCCTCCCTGTAATTTATTACAAGCATATCTATGGCTTCTAATAAAACCTCAGTGTGCAGTTAGGACAGTCCAAATATATGTGTTGACTCCTACTAGGGCTTTTCCATTTTATTTTTACGATGCTGTTCCTCTCTTTGCCCTGAGGCATGTCTGATGCTTACTGTTATAAACCAAGAATCTACTTCCAGCACTTAAGCATTTATTTTTCTAGTAGTCTTGTGTGCCGCTGTGTAGAATTTAATCTTGAAATTTTCTCTGTATTTGTTATTTATAGAAAAAGTAAACTCCATGCAAAAAGTCTGCTCTAAATTCCTATCCAAAAATTGAATTTTTCCTCAATTACAATGCTGTTTTGCAAAGTGTCGATATTCACTTTTATTAGATAAAATCTAGTAGTAAAAACTCTCCAGAACAATTAGTTTAAGCCCTAAATCCAGCAAATTATTGCGACTCTCCTATAGACAGTGCTATTTCATTCTTACTGAGCCAGGTGTTTGCATTCACCATGTGGTGATGATTTTTGGTGTTTTCACTCGCCGCCTTCTGGCGTACACAAAGCGCGCGGGGACGGGGTGGCTGCGTGAATGGAGGAGGTGTAACTCAAGAGGTAGTGACATGGATGCTGTTACCTGGTGGCATTTTTTAACCAGGATTTGTTTAAGTCCTCTGGTAACGTATTAGAAACTTAGAAAACCTATGGGCACTGCACCCCAGGTGTATCGTGTCCTACAAGAGGTGAGTTATAAACAGCTATGTATGAGAAAGGTCCTTCCAAAATGACCAAGGGGCTTTCACTTGTTGACAATGTAACGATAACTAAAGTTGGAGGTCTCCTCCTTTTTAAAGGACAAGAGCAAGTGAGGATATCCACTTCCACCCTAGCAATGGAAGTGGAATCATTTTTCCTTGGGGAAGAAAGAAAACACTTTGATAGACTGAAACTTTTCAGTTTGATAGACTGAAACTTTTCACAGTATTTCTGTCCTCCTCTTTGTCTGCCTGGACATTCTTTTATATAGAGCGAGTTGTCATGTATTGAGTGGGACTAAGATTTTAAATATAAAATTGAGGAAGATTGCGTTTCTGAGAAGAAGGAGGAGGAGGTAACTTGCACAGTACTTGTCTTGCTTTGTAGAATGGCAAGGGGAATAGAAATGCAGTTTATCTTTTGTGAGATCTTTTTAGACAATGTATTCGTATTATAGTTTTGGACTATTTTTTAATTTACATGCTAAGTAGCCTCTGTCCTCTGAATTGCGGATGCAGTTGCACTGCAGGTGTGTTCAGTTATCTTAGGGCTGTGTCTGCGATGAAGCATGCAGCATTTACTGCAGTGTTCAACATTTGATACTTTTAAAATGTATTAAATGTATCACGTTTACACTTTATTAAAAACATAAGTTAATTAAAGTTCTTGTTTGTTTATTTACAGGAGAGAAACCTAATTCCTCAGCTCTTCTTTTTCCTTGTGGAGCCCTGAAAAGAGAAGTACTTCCTACAGTACTTAGAGAAAAAGGTTAAACTTCCCTTGGAGCCTCATTTTAATTAGTCAGTTATGAGAAAAGTTCTATCTAAAGCTTGTGAACGAAATTTGAGTAATTAAAAATGAATTTCCTATTATGTTGGCTGGAAGTTAGAGGATGGGAGTAAAAACTGTGAGGTTGGATTGCTGCCCACAGCTCTGGGACTGAGCTGTAGCGCGTGATGTGAGCAAGGTTACTTGCCTTGATCTTCCCCTGCATTCTCTTCTGTGAGATGGGAGATAACTTATTCACAGAAATGTTGCAAGAGTTGCCAGTTTGCCAGCGTGCTTCAAGGTCCTCTGATTACAGATGGTCTACTGTATCTTGAAACTCTAGAAATACTTTTTCTGTATCTTTTTAATCTTTTTTTTGCTTAAAATAGTACACTTAAATGCAGTTAGTATGTTGAGAGTGTTTTATTGCAATAATAGAAATTAATGAAACCTTGTTTAATTATGAATGTGTGTCCTCATTCCAGCTGTAATTCTGGAAAGCCTTACTGTTTATCAAACAACCCAACACACTGACCTGCAAGAATCACTGAGCAGTTATTTCTCCCAAAAGGTATTGGACACTGACGTAATTTGAGAGTTTTTGAGGTATATGATAATACCTAGCAGAATGTACTCCTTTTTTTCATCTGTCTGTAAATGATGCTTGAGGTGACACAAGAATATCCTGCGTAGGCTTCTTGTTTTGTTTCCCTGTTGACTACCAAGAAAATCCTTTAGCAAAAGTTTCAGACAGAGAGCATGAGTCCCTCAGTTATTTGTTATGGCAATTGTAAAGGAGCCTAAAAGACACAGTGCCTCTGTTTGAAGAAGAAAACAAAACTTTCCACATTTTGTCCAACTTTCAAAATATATGTTTGTTTCAAAATTACTGGGAAATAACTGCATAAATAATTAATGTATTCAGTTTATTCCTTTGTGCTGGCCAAGACTGCTTTTTAAGTAGTACTGTGTCAGAAATTACATTTAGGGAGGCTGTTTATTGAACGGCTTTATTATTAATTTTTATTAGTGTTATTGAAAGATCACTGGGCATCTTTGCTGTATATTACAAATCAGAATCCAGTAGTAGTTATCCGTCTTACATAGTTTCAGTGTTCTTTCTCTGATTATCCAATTTATGAATCTCATTTTAAGTGTTAGAATTCCAAGTGACATGCTATTGACAAGTATACTGAGATATATTTGCTCCAATTGTTATTAATTTTTTTTTTAAAACTATCCAGTAAATGTCATTAATCAAGGATCAGTGCATTGTAAAAGATTGGAAGATACTAAGAAGTGTTTTTGTTTTTTCAGTACTGGCTTTCTGAATTTTTCATTTGTAGGAGCCTACATCATATGTAGGATTAATTTTATTCGAAATGCAGGCTTTCCTTCTTAGAGAAACTTGGCCTCCTTGAGCATGTTGTATCTCTTTTTAAAATATGTGCATTAAGGTCTTGTTAAATTACATACTGATTTTTAAAGTTCTTTTTCAAGAGGTCCCAGAAGGTTATGGCACGGGCGGTCTAACTGATAAGTTGTAGTATCCTGGTGTTCCCAGGTGGATATTGCAGTTCTGAACCCCACGGTATTTAGTGTATAGCAGTTATAAAAGCGAGTCAATAGTACATATGCATTTTGTAACTCTCTGAACTCTTTTTATGGAACTCCTCGCTTGCTGCAGTTAGCTGTTAGTTTCAGTGTAAAGCTGTTAAAATGTGTTTCCCATGCACTTTTGAGTTGTTGTTAACTGATGATATTGTGCTTATATATTTAGTGCATGGAGAGCTGACATAAAATGACAAGTGTTTAGCACTTTGTGAGACAGCGAACAGCACTGTGTTAAACTGTCATTCTGGCCTCCATGAGCTAAGGCTAGCTTCCAAGTCATGCACTATAAAATAACAACAGATGTAGTTTGAGTGGAACTAGTTTATCTTTCTTGTCAGACAGAAAATCATGATAAAGCAAGCATGTGCTTTGGGTCTGCAGCTCAAGAGCTTGGGACCTTCACTCCAGACAGAATTTTGCAGTTTCATTTGGCTACAGAAGATTGCTGCTGCTATCTTAAGGCAGCCTTATTCTGAGAGGGAAAGCCCTTCCAGGGGCCTGCAGCTTTAAGACATCACCTCCTCTTTGCCAGAGCATCTCGGGGCAAACAACATGAGCTGGGAAACAGAGACTACATGCAGAATGTGAGATAGATGGGAATGGATTTAGGGAAATAACTTGCTGAGTTTTCTTGCTAAACAGGAAGATGAGTACGGCTCCAGACCACTTTCAGTACATTTATCAGCAAGTGCTTGTTTTATAAAGTATTTGCTTAAAGTCATACCTGAATTTCAGCATCCTGTGGTAGAATGGGGGTTTGGCAGGCTGGCTGCACCACAGGAAACCCTTTCTGTTGGCTTAACTGCTGTTTCTCATCAATAAAACACTTCACATCCACGTAGAGACAGTTGAGGGGATTTATGTGACAGTGTACTGATATACTGCTGTAACAGTGAGTAAACTATGCCAACCTATGGTTACTTTTACTCAGGGAATTCCAGAAAGCATCGTGTTCTTCAGTCCATCTGGTGTCAAGTTTTGTCTCCAGCACCTTCAGAAGCTTTCGGGGGATTTTATCAGTCATATCAAGGTATCTATCTTCTCACAATAGAGAGTAAGTTTGGGGTGGGCGAATGAGAGATAGGAAAGCTGTTACACCCATTACAAACCTTCATTTTCTCTTTTGTTGGTGTTTATTTCTCTGGAAAAAAAAAGGTTATAGCAAATGCAAATCTTGTTACACAGCTAAGGGCCTTTTTTAAAAAAACTAAATGGAACTGTTTTCACCTAGTATTTTTTCCCCAACTAAATTGCCCCGTCTCCACTGGGTAAGGCTTTATTTTCTCTTAATGATGTGAAGGTGTGGATAGTTCTTGCTTGAATCGGCAATTACAGGCTGAGGCATATTAAAATTTCTCTCACTTTTCCTGTTTTGTGGGACTAAGAGCTTTAAATGTTTGTAATGGCAAGATAAATAATAATCTTTCCTAAGTAATTTCTAAGTAGCTCAATTGATAAGCGGATTTTAATCCTGAAAGTCTTCAACCTGAAATGGTTAATACAGTTTAGTAAGCTCAGCCATGCAAGTTGATACACTGACAATGTCAGCAAAGAAGGAAGGGTATGTACTGAACTAGCTAGTAAGAGCTGACTATGCTATTGTAACTGTAAATAATGTCACTTCAGTTTGCTGCTATCGGTCCGACAACTGCTGAAGCCATGGAAGCGGCAGGAATCCTGGTTAGCTCTACTGCGGAGAGTCCGACTCCCCGAGACCTTGCTGCTGGGATCCAAAAAGCACTTCACTTACAGAACTGTTTATCTAAGTAAGAGCACAGCCTGCATTTGAAGGTGAATATGGTGCTGTAGAAGGCTTTTCCATTTTGCAGAACCTGTTGTCCTGCAAGAAATGTATTTTTCAAGAATATGCAACACTGTCCTTGTCAGGGCCTGGTGTGAGAACCTTGCATCTAAACATCTAAGAAATGTAGAATTTGTCCAGCATCTAGCTATTCCCCTTTTCTCTTGTATGCAGTGTACATATTTTATGTAGGCATTCCTTGAAAACTAGTTGTGGGAGGCTAATTCTGCATCAGGGTAGTATATTGAAATAAATTCAATGTATCACCTCAGGGATCTCCTAGCACATAAGGTAAGGTTTTAATTTCTCTGTATCATCAGTTTTACATGTACTTTTTGGGGGGTAGAAGAAAAGCATACTTACAATGAAGTATTTTCTGTTGTAAAGCTTACTTGTTCATTGTTCTGCTTTTCAAATATTTATTGAAAATGATGATTGTAGTTTCTCAATGGAATAGGACAATTCTTGCAGTGAAGTTGCACTGTGTGGAGCTAATAGCAGGTCAGCTGTCGCTACTGGGTATCCTTACAGTTCAGGGTCTTAAATTAGTTTTTGGTTTCTATTCCTGTAATGAAGGAGGATTTATTAACAGAAAAATAAACTGGCTTATCATCATTAATAATGGTGTTAAGAGTTGTCTGTTCTGGATGTGGTTTATGCTTGAATTGTTTATCTGTGAAAGGAGAAAAAGTAATCCTATTTCGCACTAATGCTACCTCCGCTAATGCTAAGAAATTCATAGAAGATATAAATCATGAGGATTATAATTGAGAATATTATGAAAATCATTCATGTTGTTAGTATAGTGCTGAGGTTCATTGAATAACAGAGAAATCCTCATTTGCTGTATGTTTCTATTAGCTTAATTCTGGGTTTATGACCTGAATTTCCAATTAGGTCAAATGCTCTGTACCTTGAATAACAGTTAATCTGAACCTTATTATGTTAATATAAACTGAGGTAATTTCAAATTGTGTATTTGGATTCATCAGACTGGGCACAATAAGACAAACATTTTGTGTTATAAAGCAGTTCAACTTCTTGAGATGAAGTAGAATCTCAGAGGTACTTCTGAGTTCTACCTGCTGGAAGATAACAGAGGAATAGTTCATCATTGAAGAAGAGCATCCTGTAGGACACTAGAATCGCTGCGGTAACTGGATGTAGCTGCATGACTGTGTAGACATGCCCGCAGGAAGAGAAGGAAGAGAATGATTACGCAGCAGCTGTTGACTTTCTCTGCCTTTATTTTTTTTCAAGACTATTGCAGTTAAACACTGAGATTCAGCATCACTATAACGTAGAGCCTGCAGTACCATTCATATCTTCATTCAAAAACAAAATCCATGGCATACTGAGGATGTGGAAGACTGTTCAAATCCCCTGCAAATCCCCTGCAGTACTACTTGCAGCTAGGAGAAGGTTTGCATGAACTAGTGCCTTGGGGAAGAGGAAGAAGGGGAGACAGGCTCAAGAGGAGAAGAGAGCAAGAACTGGGAACAGAAGCAAATTCTTTTGCAAGTGTAAGTTACATCATGTTGTCTCACTCATCAGCTCAGGCCTATTCCTACCTGTCTTTCCAGCACAAACTGTCAGTAACCATCACTGGCAAGTAACACGTACTTACCACATGTAATATAACAACATAAAAATGAGAGCGCAAAGGGCTCTGGGAGGAAATGGGCCTGCCTTACATCTGCCACATCAGATAGATGGTGTGTTCCTGCTTGACCTGTGGCAAATGGAAGATAACTCAGGAGACTTGACCTGCAACAGAAGAGTAGAGCTGGCATTTGCTATGGGATATGGAGGCCACACAAACGGTTGCTGTGACTGAGCTGCCACATCTGACAAACAATGAACACAGATGAGCCCTATGACTTGGTTCATAGTAGCACTTTGTAATAGATGCCAGGGAAAAGGGAGTAGAGTTGCAGCAGTTGAAGGGCTTTTTATCCCTTTGCAGCCTGCTGTGGCTTTATCCAAGCAACCTTTCCACAGCTGAAACAGCCACCCTTCCCAGAACCACCCTTGCCACTGAGTTCT
Organism: Phaethon lepturus; assembly: GCF_000687285.1. Classification (NCBI taxonomy): domain Eukaryota; kingdom Metazoa; phylum Chordata; class Aves; order Phaethontiformes; family Phaethontidae; genus Phaethon; species Phaethon lepturus. The sequence continues at coordinate 21,009 of NW_010533100.1, forward strand.
CCCCAGGCTGGGGCATTTATATTTTCAGAAGATCCATACAATATTCTATACACCAGGCCCTTGGTCACTTTACCCACTACCAACCTGCCCTTAGAGCGCTGCGTGAGCCCCTTCCCTGCCTGCAAATGCTGCTCTAAGGAAGAGGCCATGCTCCCAGCAGCCAGCTTTGCAATGCCAAGTCTGCCTGTGTGATTAAGAAGCAGGAGCTGTTCTCCTGCAGAGCATGGGCAGGATGGGCCCTGCCCAACCCCTGTAGCATTCTTAAAGCAGAGAGGGCTTAAGACTTAATATTAGTAAGTAATTTGGCAGCTTACAGACCTGATCCATATTAGGGGACTCAGTGAAGTACTGTAAAATGCAAGTAGTAAGAAGAGGTTACACAGCTTCCCCCAGAAAATGACAGTAACAGCCTCTTTGTTCTCAACAGCTTATGCTGAGGCTTTTCTCATCAACCAGCTGACAGTCATGTACCAAACACCCCAAGCCTGCAGAAGCACATGCTGGTATCTCATGCTAGCAGCTGCTTCTAAAATCAGCAGGATTGGGGATTTGTGCAATGCCAGTAAAATGCACTCAGGCAGGCAAAATCTCTTCAAAAAAAAACCCATTTAGGCACCTGTTTCAGTCCCAGGAGCAGCAGACTATGTTCTAGGCTGACAGTTTTCTTTGGGACAAAGCTTCTAGACTTCCCCTCCTGAATGAAGTGAAAAATGCAGCAGTGCACGCACTGACCTCTGCCTGCTGAGCAGAGGGTTTCGGATGGAGTTTCCCCTTACTATCAGCAATCTGCTGGTGGCAGGCAGAGCAGTAGCCTGTTCTCTAACCAGGACTCTCTCTCCCTTCTCTGCACTTGAGAGCCTGTTACTGATCTCAGCAGTCTTGCTTAGTCACCCCTCAGCTCCAAAGAGACTTTGTCATGAACATATTTCTTCTACTCCTCACCCCTGCCAGGCTTCCTGATGGTAATTTCAAGCATCATGCTTTTAGCCATCTTGCTTCAGAAACCTGCCCTTCAATTTTCTGCAGCTTTGACCTTGCCAAAAGCAAGGAGAGTGTAAGGGGTGTTGCACAGAGCCAGCCCCGAGGTGGAAAGCAGGAAGAGACACAGAAATCTTCTTTTTCAAATCAGTCGTTCCAAATCAGAAGCAACAGAAGAGATACATACGACACCCTTTCACAAGGTGCTTCTGCTTCTCTCGGGTGCATTTGTGCTCTGTGTTGTATCAGAAAGATTGGGTTTCTTCTGAAGACAGATCTAAGGGTGCACTTGTAAAACCACATTTAAATTGTCAGGACAGAAATTTCTAGAAGCTGGGGTTTTCTGGGTGAAAACATGCCCTGTACAAAACCCACATCATTCTGTATCTCACCATGAGAGTACGAATCACTTCATCAAAACAAGCAGCATAAAGAGTTAATTCACTACTTGTGTATTAAGTAGAGAGTTTAAAAAAACCTAAAACCATATGTACACGTACACACATGTAAACACTATTAACACCTTTAAATAAAGTTTCATAACGTAACGAACCACATTTGTTTGTAGAAACACATTAAAACATCTGATGTTGTGTTTTTGAAAACTTTATATTCTTTCCAAAAAACAGTTCTCACATGCTGAGATTAAGACTGTACTCATTTGTTAGGCCTGGTTTTACTGATTCCACCCCCCGCCCCGGCCCCCACTGCCTTTCAAATAGTTTTAATTCTGGTGAGCACTTCGCTTCTCTGATGAGGGTCATAACCAATAAAAACAAGACAGACTGATTCATGAGTTTATATTTAATAAATAATTTTTTATTTAAAAATATGCTCTCATTTATTCACAGTTTCAAGTCTGAAAAAGATAATACTATTCGTGATCAATTCAAACACAGCTAAAACCATTCACTGTCTCGGGTAAATGCAGTCCCAGTAATGGCTAATATTTGCAACAGTCTTGCATCAAAGCTAGAAAGGCACACATTTTTGTGCAGGATAGTAGCTGTAATAGAAGTAGTGTGTTCGTGTGTCCACACATTCAACAGAAATTCCCTTGTACAACGTCCATTCACGTTACCAGTTAAAGTGTTCCAATATGCCTTGCTTACAAAGTATATTTCATTAAATATCAAACCAGAGCAACTGTGAGATTACATTTTTATGCAAAACATTTATATCACTGCAAAGCCCATTACCTGGAAAAATCGTGAATTTCTCCAACATAGAAAATAGTTAACGTTTCTATCCAGAACCTCAAATTGGCATTTCAAACAAAGAAACGCGAGTAACCGAACCATTACAGAGTTAGTGCAGGATAAAAAGGAATCCCTGTTCTTTCCCAGGTGTACAACGTAGGTGACGTTATCACCTGCTGATAAACAAAAATATCACATGGGAAAAACCACCACTGATCCCATGTGTGGCAAGGCACTGTTTCTGCTGTTTTGCAGCATTTCAGTCACTGAATTCCTCCATTACTAGCTTCGTTATTTTGAGTCAGCTGTTCCAGTAAATTTAAGATTACCTCTATTCGTTCTAGCAGAGTCATACTTCTGTTAGCAGTTGCACGCAACAGCAAGGAGTAAACTTGCTTGTTTGTTTTAAGAACAACTTCTTCTTCATTAATGCCCCTGAAAAGAAAACAGATAATACAAACCATTAATGTGAGCACAATATTTTATTCTGCAAATTATCAAAACAATTATTAAATAACAGTGATGGCTCTTCCCTTGTGAAAACACATGGCTGGTGTTTTGATTTGAGTCTCCGATTTCCTTATTCCTCTTTCCTACCATTTTACAGCAGTGCAGTCAGAGCCTCTCTTTATACTGCAGGAGGGATATGGTGTTCCAATTTTTATTCAGCTCCAGTCTGGCTATTTTATTAACTCATAATCCCAAATCACATCGTAAACCCTCCACATACAGGTCTCCATGCCAAAACTCTGTACTAGTCTAATCTGATCACGCCAAATGCAAACAGACACCTAAACGCTCGGGAGAGGCAGCCCGTTTGCTCCTGTGCCACTGCCTGCCATTAGCTCTCCCCTCTAAACCGCTGCGGGCATCATTTTCCCTGTTGGAGCCTAGAGCCCGTGATCTGGCCTCATTCTCTCAAGTTCCATATATCTAAGCTACTTCCCTACGCAGAGCCTCTTCCATGCTCAACACCTCTACACAAAAGAGCTTTTCCTCTTTTGCCAGTCTGCAACTGAAGCTCCCACCAGTTTCCTCCATTTGGCAAATATTGTAAATCACTTATAACACACGTGCCGGTCTTCTGCTTCAGTGCTGTCACCCCTCCTCTTCGCCACCCTGCTCTGCTACATTTAATGTCCAAGACTAATAAGTAAGTGAGCCAAATGAGGAAAAAAATGCTGCCATAATAAATTAAGCATGTATGTGTGCAAGCAACACACATTTAATTACAAATGCTTCGGGAATTACCAAGAAAAGGTAAAGCAAATTAAATTCATAACACTTGGCAGAAATCAGACGGGTTTATTTATTAAACAGAACAGGTAGTCAATAAAAAGCCACTGAAATGCAAAGTATTTCCAGGATAAGTTACAAGAATTCCCAGAACGAAGTATTACTTTCAATTACTTCTTTCTTCCGATTTACATAGCCAAGTTCAGTTACACTTCTGCATTTCAGTTTTAGAGAGTAAAATTCTGATTTCATTCAGTTTTATTGCTAGTCTGCAAATTTCACTATCAAATATTCATTTTACCACATGTTCTCCCGTTCTCTGCCAAAGTGCATCCGAGACCTTGAAATAGCATTTGTGAGCTCCAATTCCCTCCCTTTTCAGCCAATTATTGAAACAGAAGGCAGACGTTGTATCTTCTCCTTCAAAAAAGTAGAACTGAGGAAACGCATGCAAGACGTACACAAGGTACTAGAAAGGTAGTTTTAAGCTTAGCCTCAACCCAACATTGTTTAAAAAAGTTTAACTTGTTATAGCAACTCTCCCATCTCACAGTATGCAAACTGTGGCACGCTCCCATCAGTACAAAACCCCATCCAAGAGACACAATGATGAGGAAGTAAACAGGGAGGGAAAAAAAACCCACAAAACAAAGCACAGGAGTTTTTTTTGTTTTACAATACTTACCCATAGTACAAGATAACAGAACTAAAACCATTTACTCAGTTACTTAGACATCTACTTGGTTAAAGACAAGTTCTACTTTAATCATCTGCATTTCACATATTCAGATTGCCACCTTGTGGAAGCTCTTTTTTAAAAGAGTGAAAGCACCGAACAATGCACCTAAACCACTGCTAAGAAAGCACGGGCTTTCTTCTTGTCTCCTGCTTTTCTATTTACCCATCTTCTACTATCAGCATGCAACTTACTGTGCAGAATGAATTCATTTCACAGTTTAATTTCAGCAAAACAGCACTTGCATCAGCAGTACTTCAATCTGAAAAACTATTAACACATCTTCCAACAATAAAAGAATTCTCTGGAACTATAGACTAGAACTAATACTACATTTTCATAAATTAACTTTCTATAACAGTAGAAACAGCAATAGTATGCTGCTGTAGCTTATGCAAGCAAATGTGTTTGATGCTGAGGGAATAAAAGGTATTTTCTGGATCCCAAAAGCAACTACACGCACACATTCAAATCTCACCAACAGAAGCAACAGTGGTGTAAGGAATTACACTGCCACACCTAATCCCAGTATCACTTCAAGGTCAACACAAAAAGGAGAAGCCACATTTGTTCTGAATCCCAGCAACACGACAGAAGACTGTTTTTTCATTACACACTATTAGGTGCTAGAAAATTCTTTAATGCCAGTGAGTATCTTCCCCACATACACCCCCCTCTACTTACAGCATTACTGGTATGCCTACATTTACTCTCAAATATTTTGCTTCCTAAACTGTGCTGCCTTTGATATATTTTATCATCAAGATATATCAAAGGATCAGCAGCACACAGTAGTTTCTCTCCCACTAACTTTCAAGTGCTCTGTCACAGCTGAAGACCAATATCAAAGGTAAGATAAAAGACGCCATATACATGTACCTCATTCCCTGAACAGTTTGATTAAAAAGACAATGAGAAGCGTGCCAACAAAACTATGGCAGTACAAGTTAAACTGCTTTGTGTGTGAATTTATACCTATGAAGGACATAGGATTTATATGCTCTAACAGATAAGTCAGATATCACAGAGCATGATAAAGCATCAGTGATTCATAACCGTACCGTGCATTTCAGACAATGATTACAAACTATTATCTTCCTATTTGAATACAGCCATTCAAGTCAGACTTTTTTGTCTTCTCTCAGTCCTGGACCGCTTTCAGGAAAGATGAGAGGAAAAAAGGCTGCCTAGACACACTGAGTAAAGAAGTTTCTTGGTCATTCCCTCCATTACACACAAAAACATAGAAACTGTTCAAAATCTAGAAGATCAAGGTGTATCTTGGCTCCTTCTCCACACAGGAGTCGCCTCCAGAAAACAGTAAGTATCACACTTTCTTGCATGCCTAAGAGCACATTGTTTGTACAGATTTATGCATGAGAATCACATCTACATATGCTTACCAAGGTTCAGCTTACCCAATTTTTTTTTTGGTTGAAGTTAACAGTTTAATGGATTGGAGGAGAAGGAATGACATTCTGGACTCAAAAATGCTAAGCAGTTTCAATACTTCTTCTTTGTTAAGGCCAGTAGAGGAATCATTAGGTGACATATTCTCAACACTACTTTTATCCTTGCTTATCTACAAGAAGAGAAAGAACAAAAAACATTTCACTCAACTTCACCATTAAAACTCACTTCAGTTAAGGCAGACAACCTCACATGCAGGCTAGCTTACTCTTTACAGCAGGGGTACCAACATCACAATTGCTACGACACCCTGTTATGCACCTTCAGGAGTTAGCTCACATCCACACTGTACAAAAGTTATGCCAACTGCTTATGTTGTACATATATATTGGAGTATTTAGATATAAAAATATCAGGAAAATAAAAAGACTTGACTACTCAATCTGTTGCCCAAATTGCCAGCAAGAGATGAACACTTGTCAGCATACATTGCAAGTAATTATTTATTTAGGCATCAAGAACCTATTAACACTAGCTACAGATAACCTTCCACATTTCAATATCAAATACACTACATAGAGAGAATTCCCATTTATGTTGTACATACATTCTTAAGTTCTTTAAGATGACTTTTAAGGGATAACGGAGTTGAACAGAACATCCATATACAAACATGTTTTAACCCATCTCCGGATGAAAGGTATGGTCTATAGTGATTTTTTTTTTTTTTTAATCCACTTCCACTTAAAGGTTAGACTTGAACTGCAGTAGATTCAAACCCTGTCCACACTATTTAAGCAATTAGCTCTACTGAAAAGTAACCAAGCAGTATCTTAATTGCCAAATGACCAGTTTTGTGTGAATGCAAGTGACACAAGGGAGCACATCATCAGACCTGCTTTCTCTCAGACTTTCACTTACCTGTTCACTTTCTGCCACAAGCTCCTTTCTGATGAGCTGGAACGCACCCTTGGTTTTCACCATTATATCTAGGGCCCCAAATAAAGTCTTTAATTTCCCAGCACTGCTGTTTTGACCTTAAAAAAAACAAAACATAGTAAAATGAATGACACAAATGGCTTGTTATGGATTGCACTTTTTCTTCCATCCAAAGATTAAGAGTTCTCACAAGAAAACCATGTACTGCCCTAGTCAACAGAAAACCAGTAAGATAGAAACATCTCTTCTCTCTTGAAGAAAATTCTATCCTGACAAGCAAATTACTCCAGCTCTCATATACAAAGTTATCTAAAAATGAAATGGTAATTTGGAAAACTGTTGTAGTAAGATAGAGCTAGACTTACTTGCCATCTGGAATTCTGCAAATGCTACCCTTTCCAGTTGCACGCGAAGGAACTCACAGGGTGCATCCTTCAAGAGTTGGAAGAGTCTTACTGCTTTACTATAATGAAGATCAGCAAGTACTCGGTGTTGTTTCCTCAAATGTTCATCACCAACCTGCACTCAAAGTAGGGTACATAGTAAAGCCCAGACAATTTGTATGTTCATGAGGTAACCCTTAGAAAAAAACTGCTTATGGACTAAACAAGCTGTCAACAATCATTGCCTGAACACTTCTAGACTACATCACCAGCCTAACATCTCTGAATCTATTGTAATGTCATACCTAGTGCTAACAAATTCACATCAAGTAGAACTAAGTTAATCGCAAAGAATAATAATTCAAAACAGAAGAATCAGAAAGCAACCCTCCAAGTCTACACTATGGCTTTAATAAATCATATACTAGTGTTCTAGCAGAAGGCCGCCTGCTTAAGTATCAGAAGAGTGGCTTGGATGCAAAACCAAACCAAAGAAAGTATTTGTCATCAAGGGCTTCTGTTATGAGAGCATGGAACCACTTAGAATAGACAGAACCATAAAGCTCAATACACTCCATAAAGGACAGACTGCTCTTAAAAGTAACACTGTATTTCACAATGATTTGCAAATAAACCACCTACATTTCTTTGGTTAAATCATTTAAATAAATATATCCCAACTACAGGTAGAAGGATAAATATTAATCTTCACACACATTGGAGATATTAAGTACAGAACCTATACAGAAAAACAAAACAGTTTGTACTAATACCTGGTTTCTCAAGCAACTGTGGTACATCGAAGCAAGCCTGTGGTGGATGGTTGCAGCCCGATACTGACAGAGAGGCTGTCGTGCAGACACTGTATCAACATCACAGTATTTCAAGGACTTCATCATGGCTTCACTAACTTCCTTCTCTATCTACAAAATAAAACACAGAGACGTAGTGTGATTACTTTGAAACTAGAACACCACTATGTGCAAGTCACATTCTCATTAAGCAAAACCTCAAAAATGCAAGTCACTAAACGTTTTATGGTTTGCAAGAACTACTGCATAAAAGTTCTTCAATCTAATAAAGGTTTACAAGCTACTCCAATATCAATTTTGCTCACTGTTTAGTTTTTCAGGAAGATAATAGCTTATTTTACCAATTGCTCTTCATTACCTGTTCCTGAGCCTTTCGAGACAGTGGAGCATAATCCTGCTGTAGAGTTGCCATAGTGAAATAAGTAGTAGACAGCTCCCAGTTCACAGAATCCCAAACAGTTGGATGCACATCTCTCTTACCTAGTGATCTTAATGCCTTCAGATAGTAGTCAATAGCCTACAGATTATAAAATAATACACGTACATGATTACTGCTTTACTCATTCTCAAGGAAGCATTCAAAAATAATCTGTCTTGAGTCTTCTTCAGTATTTTCCTTGTACCCATTTTGGTCATAACTAATCCTGACCACACATTTCTACCTCCCTTGTGTGTGGTATTGCAGTCCGTGTTAAACATCAAGAGCTGAGTATCACAGCACTTCAATATATCAGAGCAATGGAATCAAATCTCAACAACAATAGTAAAGCCTATACAGCGAGGATTAAGATAACAGGAAAGCAGGAGAGGTATCCCAAGTTATTACATCAAGAATTACAGATATTTACAAATATATTCACAAATATTCTACGGTAGAAGGCTTATTAGGGTACAGGCCATTCTAAAAAAATAGTATGATGTTACCTTATTGTAATAAAGAGCCTCTTCTGGGGAAAACTCTCTTTTGAAGTCACCTTCAGCTGCACAGTGCGCTTGAGCACAAATTCGCATCAACCTTCCTGTGTTGCACAGCAGAAGAGCAGCATTGGTTGCATCATCAATTGACTCGAAATTCTGAATTCCTTCTTCAAAGCAAGAGAAACTTTTCTTCCAGAGTTGCTGCTCTGTCATCGATACATTTTTACTCACTAGGATTAAGACACAAGGCTTACCATCTCATTCAAACTCTTGAAAGACACCCAACAAACACTGCCATTATGTTCTTTTTCTTGCAAATGACGTTTTAGAATTTAAGAGTAGTAAATGATTCTGGAGACGCAATTCATGGAAAACACTCTTAAGAAAACCTCAAACATATGAAAACCTTAATACCTAAGGTGCACTATTACACATACTATACTTTCAAAAGAATTATCGTAACATTACACACAAAAAACAAGGGAAGTTAACAGGATAGAACATAGACTACTTTTTTTCTTTTCACGGTAATATTCAGGGTATTACAGTTACTTTTATAAACTTACAGTATGTAACAAGTAAAAAGTGACTTTTACAGACAAATGAAATTCAGTATTTGAGCTTTGACTTCAACTAAAGCAGTTCTGCAAAAACACGGAAATTACAAAAAATTACAAAATTAAAGGTCCAACCCAAAATCCTTCAAATATTAATTGGACAAAGGTCACAGAAAACAGCCGGTATGTGGGGGACTGGAGCTGTTTACACTGAAGCACCAGCATCTAATTTGTTCTAGTTTAGATAACTCTTACTTGTAAGCAAGACATTGTTGGTTTTGCTTTCAAAAACAAAAACCCACCGAACACCTTACCCTACAAAGAAGCTTAGGCAACCTCCATTTCCTCAAAAAAACCCAAAGGTTGACTTCACTGAAACTATTTGTATGTTTAAATTAAGCTTATGCTTGTTCACACTGGGCTGAACCAAACACATCAAGAACGCAACAAGCCCTCCCTTTTACAACAGAGTTGGTCTTCAGTTTCCATCATGGTTTTTTTGAGGGCATTCTACACGATTTAAAGAATTTCTCCAAAGCTACAGACTCCATTATTCAGTTTAGGCTCAAATCAAGCCACAGTAATCTACAGTAGACAAATATGGTCATGAACGTTGCACAACATTAATTACAGAAAAGTATTTACTATGAAGTTCTTTAAATGGCTGCTTTATAATCAGAAATACTTGAGATTTTTCACACTGTTAGTGAACAAGATCATTGTCGTAGCTCTGTGAAATAGGAAGAAGAAAAAAAAAAGCATACTTGCCCTCTCTCTCAGTCTGCACTGCAGCAGCCTGGTTCATGTAAAACACTCCAATCTCATTCCTAATATTACCCATCCTCTTTAGTACCTGTACATGCTGCTCTGGATTTTGGTTTTTTAGATTACTGAAAAGTAAAATTTCATAAGCTGCTTCATAACATTTACAGCTGACGGAAAGTTGGCATTCCAAGTCTGTAGACAAGTCAGTAGCCCAGGCAAACACTAGAAAAACAAAATGCAAAGCCTGCATGTCAAACAGTATTCACAAACTTGTATCTGCTATGGTCATCATTCCAGGCATTATCCTCTAGACTAAAGTCTGAGGCCCATGTCGGAATGATCCCACAATTTCTACGGATAAGCACAATTTACCCATTACTTAAACAATTACTGTCTTTAGTTATTTTACAGCTTCAGGCATGTCATAAAATATCTTGACAACCTCCTTACACATGATGGGCATGATAGCCCTTCTCTGAAGAAAACAGAACTGAAGCATAATAAACCCTCCTCCAGAAGTGACATTAGCGCATGGTTTTGAGGAAGCACAATGAAATTACTTATGTCTGTCGTATCACTGAATTATGGCAGTTACATCAGTATCATACCTTGACACCTGGATTCTCTGTGAAGACTATGTAATATTTCCTGATCTTCTTTTGTCTGGTAATTATATTCTTCAAGATATGCCGCTCTGTTGTTTGCATTTTGAGCAAGCATTAATTGGATGTCTCCACAAAGGGTTAAACACTGACAAAGAAATACTAATACTTCAGGAAGCATGCTGGCGCAGAGACAACAGTAGGTATCTGTTAGAAAAAAATATCCCAGGGATGGGGGGGGGAGAAAAGAATTAAATGTCAAAAGGTTTGACACAGACTGACAATATAATTGGTTTTTATGTTACCTGCCACGCTTATTTTCTGTGTATGCAGGCAACACACGTTCTTCTAACATATTTTAAAGTCACAGTTGCTCTACACAGCTGACAGTTTCAAAAGAGCAACTATGTTGTTCAAGATGAGCAGTGAATCTGGTAATTACAAATGCTCATCTCAGATTTGACTAAAGGAAAACTGACTTTCTACAAATTAACTCAAGTGAGATATACCCTGAAAAATTAATTTCCAAAAAGATTCAGTTTAAACTTGATTCGCAAGTCTTTAAAACACTGAAAGCTGAAGGTTGCTTTAAGTTATTGATAAACATATTGATGGCTTTGTGTTATCATCAAGTGTTCTTGCTTTATAAGCTTTCCCCCCACCCTAAGCTCTACAAATATGGAAGCAAAACAGCAGTACTACGGTACTAAGCTAATGGCATTTTCCCATTAGTTATTTTCATTATTTTAAGTAATACTCTGAACAGCCTGATTTTACTTCCTTCATTTTCTTCAGTAATACCTGAAGATGTATTTCATTTTATCCAACTCAGCTGATGAATAAGTTTGGTATTTCTGAGAGTCAGGAATATTTTTAAATGAAATGGGAACCACCAGGCATTTCCAGGGAAAAAAACATCTGCTTGCAGCAGTAGCACTGAGACCTCACAGTGTTATCTTGGTCTTGGCACCAGGACCAACACCTTCCAACTTCAAGTGCTCTGAAGCTCCAAATCTGCCCTTTAAGTTTCCCAACCTGTCAAAATGAGAGCACCTTTCTACCAGAGACTGGAGTTATTCTTACTACGGTGTTCCCTCCTGAATAATGAGCTAGACACTTTGTTTAATTAAACGCACGGTCATCAGACTTGTCACTGCACACGATTAGGAGAAATCATGCACAAGAGAAGTATTTGATATAGTGAAAGATATATACAGGCAACGGTACAGATGACAAATACATTCTAGCAACTTACCATGGCACTGTAAAGCCAGCTTGATGTATCGTAATGCTCTCCCGTACTTCTGCAGAATCATAGCAGCATCAGATAGGACATAATAAGCCTTTGATGATTTCAGAATGAGCTGGAGTTTCATTTTATATTGCCACGATCCAGGAATCATTCCTGACTGACTGGAATGCTTACCCTTCTGAAATGAGCCCACTGTAACACGAACAGAACCTCATCAGTAAGTCTTATCTTCGTAACATATGCCAGAGGTTGGACATTACATTCTGTCTATATACTGATGAAGTTAATTGCCTTTATTACAGCTCTGCACAAGTAGAGTTATGCCAACTTGTCTGCCACTACATTTTTCATCTGCAAAATGGACCCAGTACTCAGAACTTTTCCACACACTCCACCTGATAGTGGGATGCTCGAATACAGTGAGCACAACGACAATGCAGCTAACCCCTCAGACTTTAAACAGCTTTTGAAATACGGGTGCAGCGGCCAAGACTATTCCGTTAGGTAACAGTAGAAACAAACGGGAAAGCCACAGGCATAATGTGTCATGTTTTCCACCAAATTCTTAGGATATATGCTCTGTTTCTGTATGAACAGTCTCAAAGTAAGAAAGTTTCCACTTGTGCGTTTAGCCTCCAGCACAGAAGGAACTGGAGAATCTGGTTCTTCTCATAAGGAAAACCAATGCCTTTCTCACACTAGTTTCAAGACATTCTCAGCATAAGATTATGAAAGTTCTTTCTTCAATGCTGCAGTGGTTATGGAACCAGAAAAAACAGACCACTGACTTCAGGCATACCAAAGGACAGAATTTGTCCTGACAATATCTGCACACAGAAGTCCTCCTTACGGGTGGACCTACAAGGCCTGACTTACATGACCACTATCTTTAGTAAGTTTTAGAAGAACTTCAAGTTTATGTTAGGACAAAGACAAATCTAATACAGTAACACCTCATGCAGTTAAAGACACAAAATGTACATATACTGTATCTACCTACTATTCAGAAGTAGTTATCTTCAAGAATTAAGAATGCTTATCCTTTTTATATGTATTCTATATGTTTTCTATATGTACATACACATGTAGCAGAGAAACTACATAATTTGCATCAGAGAAAACACACCCACACACTGGAGAAGCGAGTTTCTCCCTTATGTTTGAACTATTTTTGTTTTTCTTTAGGTTGAATTCAATCCTTTACGACCCAAACATGCGGCACCATTGCTACTTCAGGGAAGAACTCCAGCACAGCTCCAGGAATCAAGTAAAGTATTTTTCTCTGATCTGTGCAATATTTATCTCCCACATTCCCCAGGAAACACTTGTTTCTAAACAGAAAGAGTTAACATGTGGACATTCTCCTTGCCAGCTGGCAAGCAGCTGCAATGTGTCATCAGTTCCAAATTGTGAAGGCAGAAGACAAGAGCCTAGCTGCAGGAGAGCTGAAATAAGCACACTGTTCTCACTGAGCTGACCTAGGTAACGTTTCTCAGTAGATCTTGGTAAAAATTAGTCTCACAATCCATATTAACAGTACTATGCAGAATTTATGCAAGCTCACCACAATGTAACTTTCTGATGGAGGTGTTAAATTCTGTAGTCAGATATCTGATAAAAATTAAGAAAGTACACATACATCTCCAGGTCACTGACATTTAAGAGACAATCATAAGATTGGAAGAGAAACATGAGAACATTTAAATGAGTAACTCGAAACTGAGCTTGCTTATTATTCACAGATTTTCAAAGGGTGAAGGGAGGAAAAAGGAAAGAATAAAGAACTGTAAATATATGCAAAACTTAAATTTCTTCCTGGGTTATGCTTATAGGGCTTCTTGCCCTGCAGAGAACTCTACTACTTTCAGAAGCGTCTTTCCTATACCATTTTATGGCACTCCAAGGAAAAAGAAAATAGAATATAGTCTGAAACTTCTGGAGTTTGCATATTTAAGTAAACAAAACATCTTATTTGCTACTTCCTTCCACAATTGCAGAGGTACAAGAAAGAAAACAAAATCCTTGTCAACATTTTATAAGCAATTCATCAGTAAGGAGAAAAACCTACCGGAAGTAGTAAGTTCTTCCACAAAACTTCCAAGTCACAAAAAAAGAATTAAGTCTGCTTTAAAAACAACCCACACAACTCAGTGCTCCACATACCAAACCCCAAAATACTAAGCCCTTATAGAAGTCATCTGCAAGCCACGTCTAAATAGGGTCCAGTAAAATTATGTGTTTACTAATAAGAGACACTTTGATATGCAAAATATCCCAAATGAGCTATTCTTTTCATATTTAAAAAGGAACAGACTGTTCTCCAATTTTTGGTATACTACTTTTGCTTATGCAATAATGTAATTAATGACTTCGACAATCAAAAAAGTAGCAGCAGTTTGTGTTGGCACTCGAAAGGTCTTATTTGCACAACAATACAGCTTACTTTTGTCTAAAAATAACGCCATCTGTTTTTCCAGACACTCGGGACCACCACTGGTGGATTCATCTTCATATTTCAAGGGGATTGGTGTGCTGGGGTCAGCTGCAGGAAGGTCACTCTCTTTCTTAACACTGCTGTCAACAGACTTCAAGCCCTGCAAGAAGCAGAAATCATTTAATTCACCCTGAAAGCAATATTTAGCAAATACAGAATACATCAAGAATTGGGTACTGGGTGAAATCTCATTAGGAAGTTAATGGTGAACGTACCTCCAGGACATAGCTGAGCACCAGCCGGCAGCGCTCCTCAGTGCCGTGGCAGACTGGAAATGCACAACTAGGCTTCATTGAGGGTGGCGGCAGGGAAGGAGTAAGAAGAGAATAAAGGTTCAACATATGAAAAGTCAAAATTACCGGCTAGAGCGCAAATGAGAGATAGTATTAAGAAAACCTGTTCATGGAACGTCTGAACTCTACGCTAGAAATTGTCACAGTATTTCTTTGCTTTATCTCAGTGAGCGATTCATATACTTGGTCATTTACGCTTGGTCTCTCCTGGTAATCCCAAAGACAATGCAAAGAGGAGAAGAGATAAGACAACTCTATTCCATAACAGTAATTACAAAAGCATGCGCAGATGGTGTGCAATGCAGACAACAAGAAGATAAGCAGATTCAATACTACACAGAAATAATTTCTTCAGCCTATACATCAAAGTTGCACTTCTGTCACCTTTGAACAACTCAGTGCCTTGATTTTTTTGGCGGGGGGGAGGACATTGTATTTTTGTTTTCTGCTGGGCTAGTGTAGAAGGGGGAGAAGAAAAGGGAAATTGAGTGCTTCAGCACCTGTACAAGTCGTATTTTCAGCTGATGATGACCTTGAAGTGTTAGAAGTTAAGACAGCAATCAGAGTTACAATTTTTTTTTTTAGGAAATCTTGTTCTTTGCTACTAAACACATGTGTTAGAAAAAAGGTTTTTGACCAATAAGAGTAATTTCATAATCATATCCCTATATAGGTAAGACAAGTAAAACGTTAGAAAAGTAAAATGCTATAAACAGTTTATTCACTGATCTTCCTAGTTTCTTATCTTCCTCTATTCTGCTTCAATAATAACGCACAGGAAGTGCGATGAAGGTAGCAGTACTACACTTCTGCTGATTCATTGATGAGGCACATGTATGTCAATGAAGTTTCAGGAATACCATGGTTATTCACCCAGCTGTTCCCTTAGACACAACATATACACATGTGCAGGGGAAAGCTATAGCTCTTTAAAATGACCTATAACCAAATTTTCAAGGAAATCAAATTGCTGTGTTTTGACCAGTTACCTTGGAAAGACAAATCAAAAAGGGATATCAAAGACTGACTCTGTGGATATAAAGTAGCTGATGCTCCCCAAATAAAACCCACCCAACCTTAATATTGCTCCAGAAAAAAATTAGTAAGATAACCTAGGTATCCACACAAACTCATGGTCATCTACAGCTCTTACACAGGGCCACAGCTGGCGATATTTTCCCTGCTGCCATGACAGGAATAATTTTTTCCTGTAGCAAGCTATGCAGTATCATGCCATAGAGGATATATGCAAGATGGCAGGGGAAAAACCTACATTAAACCTGCTATACCGTAAAATTCAAAGACCTCAAATTTTATGAGCAGTTCATGAAAAGTTTCTCATGCTTCAGTTAACCTGAAGACAAAACTAACAGGTAATGGAATTTCAATTACAAACCTTGCTACATGAACTGAATCTTTTATGAAAACCCTTAAAAAACATCTACAACTTCACTTACACGTATTCGATGAACAGACTTGTATTTTTCCGGTACTGATAACTCTCCAACAGATTTGATTATAGCAACTGCTTTGTTGTCATCTGGTGGATCAGAACTGTTACTGTAAGAACCATTTTCATCACTGTCTGGCATTTCTTCTTCTTCCTCGCTGTAACTTTCATCAGAATTTCCATTTATAGGGAAGCTTGCACTGTCATCTTTTTTAGGTTCATCCAACTGGAAAAGCTCTGATAACATGTAGTTTGCTGATGCAATAATCTTTTTAAATAAGAGGAAAAAAAATTAGCAAGTTAAATTTTTCTTTTGAGACAAAACATCAGTATAATTTGTCTTAGAATAATGAATAAACAATACATGCAAGTAGGTATTTGATAAGCTGTAAATACAGCCTGTACACATACACACACACACTCCATATTACTGTATTTTTGAGCACTGAATTTTATCAATATTTAAGCAGCAAATGGCTGGTCTTATCAACTATCCACATATGTGCACGCAGCCCCTGCAATCAAGCTTGCCCACACTTGGTTTTAACCCCCAGCTTACAAAGTCTTCATCTCCTTTAAAACAAGCGAGAGCAAAGACATAAAAATTGGGAATACAGGCCACCACAGCCCAAGATTTGGTTTTGTGGCTTTTTTCTTAAAAGAGAAAAAAATGAGGGCAGCTCTTGATCATCCTATTTACTTCTTTTGAGTGCAATTCTAACAAACTCCTTGTTTATTTGCATCTTTTGAGCTTTACAGATTCTCTCGAACTGCAGCTATGCTGCACTCCAGAGAAGCTTCTACCTTCCACTTTTGTTCCAATTCATGCAAGAAAGGTAAAATCTGGCATTAGGAAAAAAAAAACAACAACAGCAGCTATCTTCTTAGTTGATGGTAAGGAGGTATCTTTCTCTTTTCTGGACTGCTATTGTATGGAGAAAAAGGAGGAAGTAATGGAAGCTAAGTTCTGGTAGAGCTAAGCATTCAGGGGTCTGCACTTCATTCCTTCCCGCTTTGTCAGTTTATTCCTCTATGTACTTTAATACTATACACTGCCAGAGTTTCAAAACGTGTTGATGTATGACAAGATACTGGACAGAAGCATTTAAAAGCTATCCTGTAGCAGCAACAACATTCACAGTACTAAAAGTTCAGAGCATGAAGAAATCAATTTCAACTTCTCAACAACAAAAAAACCACATCAAAACCAACAACCCAACAATTAAGAGATTCAAATTGAAACTCAAGAGTTCAAACAGGACACCAGGGCAAAAACAGCATATGCCTGTAGAGGTAACTGTAGCTTGCCTTTTATAGTGATAAAGGAAATAAAACTATACAGTAAGTCAGGAGAAAAGCAATGCTCACCAGTGATAGCCTAAAGCAAGCAGCTTTCCCCCGTGCTTCAGTTTGGTTTTATACAGAAATAAAAAAACTGGAGACAAGGTGTACCTTAAATTACTGACTCTTGTGTAGCTCCAGCATTATGCAAACACTAAGTAATAGCTTTCAGTCTTGAACTTTTGGATTTAGGCACTTTAAGAAGGATCTGACTGCCAAAAGACTTGCATTAGGGCTTCATGCACACAAAGTGATTGTGACAAGGCATAAATTCTGGAACACAATTTTAGAGTGAAATCTCTTGCTTTCAAGATGCCTTTTTTCCCCCCAACGCTGAGTGAATGTCAAGTGAAAGATTTGCGATTAACTCCCCTGAAATTCACCTTGGAGATATCAACTCCTGCATTTTACTTCCTGAATATTCTCAATATTCGAAAGTGTCAAGTGTCAAGAGTAACTTCTGAAACACTGCAATAGCATAGCCAGGAAAGGGGAATAAAAAAAATAGAAGTCAGTCCCATAAAAAAAATTGTGCCCACATTCCTTTTTTCTGCTTCCCAATATCCTCTCTACTTCTGACTGTTCAAAAAAGATATTACATTTAATGTCACTGAGGCCCTCTATTTAGGAGAGTGTGGTTACTTACAGTTCCTGGTTCTGGTACTAAAGGGCACGTTCTAGCTCCAGGTTCTGCTGGAGTGTAGTGAGACCGGGCCAGAATACAGTCCAGCAATTTCACACAAAGCAGAATTGAGATACACATTCTCCACAGTAGCACTGCTATATCATGTGAGCCATGCTAAGTAACTTCTCATCAGAAGAGCAACCTTTTGGCATTAGTCATTTGTGTGACCTGCCAACCAAACAACTTTTTACACTTTTTGTATACTTTTGGAGGGCTTTTTGCAGATGTGTTAAAAAAACAAATCCCAGGAATTTAGTTATTCTACCAGGCTGTTTTCTGATCCAGTATACAGCTGCTGAGAAAGCAAAAGGTGGCCACCACCGTGCAGGAGTATGAATTCAACTGAGCAGCTCAAACAAGCAGTCTCTCCTGTCCTACTAAAGAGTTAGTTATGGACTTAAAACTCCCATATAGGAAAGGGAAAAACTGTAGATCACAAGAGGCAAACAAAAGAAGGATCTTATGCAAGCCAAAAAAAAAAAGTTTTCAAGAGCTTCTATTGGGATTTTGAGAGCTTTCCACAACTTTAGAAGGAATCCACAAAATACTTAGTTAATAGATGGCCATGTCTCCTCTTGTAATCTATTTTAAATACAATTCCAATTTTTCACACCACATTTTTGGGATCAATTTTCAGTTGGAAACAGCTTAAATCTACACCAGCTACATGTAAATTAAGTTATACTTTGGGTTAGATACCAGTTTTGGCACAGGTATTTCTTTTTGAAATTTATGTGTTGCCTATAACATATTTACTAGTTAAGTTACCATGTTAATGTGCCATAGCATAAATAAAGAAGCTCCTGCCCAATCAATTTCCAAGCCTCCTGAAGTATCTCAATTTACTTTTTTGGTTAAGCACACAGATTCTCCATTATATCATTCTGAACCTACAGATTTTTCAATTCAAGACAAGGAAGAGATTGTGAATAGCCTTGGTCAAAACCCCAATGAGAAAGCTGCACACTCCATTATCTTCTGCAACTCAAACGGCAGCTAGCACATCTGCCAGCAGTAATACTTAAGTTTCTTAAGACATACACACCTTCTTTACCTCCCTAAACTTTAATAAACTACTTGTCTTTCATAGCAATTAGATTCCTGTTTTTTTCTAAGAACAAACCAGAATCAAATATTTGGAATAAAGGAAGTCAATACAGCTTCATCTCCTTTTCATTACTTTTCTTACTGCTTGTGAAAGTGCAGAACATCTCAAGGTACTGATGGCTGATACAATGGTCTAATTAACCATTTCTGACTCCCCCACCTACCACAGAATAGTTGAGTTTGAAAGGAACCTCTGGAGATTGTCTAGCCCAGCCTCCTTACTCAAAGCACGTTGCTCAGGCTTTGTCCATTCAGGCTTTGAGTATCTCAAAGGATGGAGACTCTATAACTTGTCTGGTTGACCCATTCAAACATTCAGCCACCTTCAGAGTAAAAGCGTTTTTTCTTATATTCACATTTTATAATGTCTGGCTAAGATCTACTTCACTGTCTGTACAGCTTCCAAACACAAAAAGGGCTCTTTGGGAACAAGAGCAAAAGAGCAAACATAATGAAAAGGCCCTTTTTAGAGCAGAACAGAAGACTCGTGCAGCAGTGAGGGTCAGCGAAGGCTACTACTACTAAAAAAAGGAGGGGGGGAAAGAAAAAAAAAAAAAAGAGTCCAGGGTTTCTTTAAACATAAATCAACATCTCAGTTTATAAATAAATTTAAATTCTCTCCCTTGCAGAAGGAGGAGGAAGTACCACACAATATAACCAGGTGTATTATGACAACAGCATTTCTGTTCTGTTTGCACAAAGCTACAAGAATTAACTCTTACTTGAGGATGTCTGCCATTGTCCAGTAACTTAAGACAATTAAGGAGCAATGTTCTGATAGTGCCATAGTGTTTCTTGTTCTGGTTTTTCTTCAGCATCATATTGCAAGCAACTCTAAAAGAAAATTGAACAGTAAATCCCTGGATCATTTCTTTGTGCTAGAGGAAAGCAAGCTTTAAACAATAATACTGCAAATGTAGATCTCCCAAACTTTATGATGGGTCTACAAGACTTACTCAGCAAGAGTGTAGTTTACATGGAGAAATGGTGAAAAGGATTGATTTTAGTTTTGATTTAGTGTAACTGAGGCTTATCAAGCTTATGTGTAAAAGAAGATTTTCATTTCATGCATTTTCATTTCACCATAATTTTTGGTCTGTATTAATTCTTGGTGCAGTTGTATTTGTTAAGTATTACAACAAAAATTATAAGAACTCACTTGTATAGAAGAATTGCCACTGGCATTGTAAAAGGGTTTTGGTATTTGTCTTCTGTCTCTTCACAAAGGGTGGTTAGGTCATAGAGCTTTACTATATCACTCCCACTTGCTGAAAGTTAAGACCTTGCATTAATCAACATGACATTAACGTAAGTCTTTTTAAATTGATCTAAATATACTCACCCTTAAATAGCCAATAAGTATGTCCTTCTTTGGTGCAATTTGATTTCAGAAAGGATAAGATATTTTGAGCAATATCTTTTATCACTTTGGTAGAAAAATTAGAGTTTTCCAAATTGGGAATATCTTCAGTCTTGATCATTTCATATTTCTGCATGGAATATATGTTAAAAGTCAAGATTAGAAGGGGGTTTTGCCACCTATTTCCCCCAAAATCTATACACCAGTGTCTCTTAGCAACTCCTAAAAGGAACAAAGGCTACTATTATAATACAGTGTCATGATAAATGGAGTTAATTTCTATGATTTACTTTAAAAGCAAGCACACCTTGATTACACTACTCAGTAAAGAGGACTCACTTCTATGACAAACATGGTAAAGTAAAAGGAGAACAAGACATGGAAAAAAACCCCAAATATGCAACATTAACTATTACTTCAGTGAAACCTAGCCAGCTTAGTAAGACACTATATGCTACCAGGTACAACAGAAACTCAGCTGGTGGTCTACTGTGGAATACTAAATACAAACCAAGGTTTAAAAAGCATGCATCTATCTTGGCAAGTGAACATTACAGATTAAGATGAAAGAAACTCGTGTATTTCTGCTGCTACATTTTTTATTTTTGCCTTCATTCATACTTTGGGGGAAGGAGGAACTTTACATATATGCAGAGGAAAAAAAAAGAGAACACACTTTTGGATGACTGCTGCAAGCCGTGTAGAAGTTTCTCATTCTGCAATATAGGATTCTTGTAATCTTTTTGTCAGAACAGAAGATTAGAAAGAGATCTATTATGACTGGAACAATTTCAGAAACTGAAGAACAGATGAACTAGGCATAATGCAAAAAGACAGTCTTACCTGAACAATTCCATTAACATGAAAGCACATCACAAGCTCTGGTACATTGCATATTAAGTTGTCCAACCAATAGTCAATTCCTGTTAGCACATTTATTGGCTTGTTATTATCCCTAAAAACAAACATTTCTAGTGTTATTTAAGTCTTTATTTACTTTAGAAAATATTAGGCATGTTTACTAACAGGATTTAGATTTAAGTCACCTGAGAGTAGATGGATACTAAAACAATTACTTGTGAATTGTTCTATTTTAGAAGCAAACAAGCAATTGTATCAAACAAAACAAATGTACTGATCTCTCCAATGCAATACACTCACATTCCCTCACCGGTTTTGCATTTTTGCCTATGCTTATACTGAAACTTTAACAAGCTTCAGATGTTACACTTACCAAGATAACAAGTACTTAAGAAGATCTAAAGGAATAGCAGTATTAGCTGCAACTAATTATAGCGCAAGCCTTGTCCCAGACCTTCCAAAATCCCTTGCAAAGCAAAGCACTGTTAATTTCTCGATGTGTCTTAAAAAGATGATAAATACATCAAGTGAGTTTCAAGTTTTTGCTCATTTTTTGCCTACATATAGGCAGGAACAGAAAAAGTGGTTATCAAGTGATCAACATAAAGTATTAATAAACTATTAGTGAACAGCAAGACAGTCAGAACTTGGAGCTATTATAGTCACAAGTTTTAAGTACTTATGAAGTGCCCGACTAGCAGTTACTGGAATTCAGAATCCCAGTATACTGCCCTCATAAAAACAGCAATAGAATGAAATTAAGGACTGGATGTACAAAGGTATTTTAACACTCAGTATTCACACTGAAGTCAGGAAAGGTTGTAAAACACCAGTACTTTCGAAGAAAGATTTAGTAACAGAGCCAGAAAAAGCTGCAGAGCATCTCAAGTCCCAGTGCAGTGGCATGGCTGTGGGGCTGTTTGTTTTCCAGCACTTTACAATGCCATCATCATTTAAGTCTAAAGCATTATTCTTTAAGAGTCAACCAAACAAAATGCAGGTAGCTGAACAGGAAGCAAAGCAACAAGTTAGTCAAGGTTGGCACATGTATCTCATTAACTTCAAAACTCACCTGAGACGCAAGCTCACAGCAGGGTATCTCCCACCTCCAAATATAGGCATATTTGATCCTACTAACATGTGGATGTCTTCAAAGGTCCACAAGATATTACGAACAAAGTCATTTTTAAGTCCCTTCATTAAGAGAAAAAAAATTGGTTTATAAATCACTATTATAAAACATGTTCTTTATGACATTCTACGGAATTATGAGAAAGCAAGAAGCAAATAAAAAACAGCACATACTGAACTATGCTACGCATTCACATTAGCTTAAAAGACTGAGAGCACAGATGCCACAAAAG
This sequence comes from Phaethon lepturus, assembly GCF_000687285.1. Lineage (NCBI taxonomy): Eukaryota > Metazoa > Chordata > Aves > Phaethontiformes > Phaethontidae > Phaethon > Phaethon lepturus. The sequence goes on from NW_010533100.1 coordinate 43,751, forward strand.
CTACTTCTACAGGGAGCTTAGTTTTTCTCTCTGTTCCAATTTAGACCAAATTCTAAAATGTTTCATTAAATTGGGAGTTCAGTCTTTGAGCTCAAATTTCACATATAGCATACCTGACTGTTTTCCCCGTCATTGAACAAAGTAGTCAGGTTTTGTTCTTTGGGGGCTGAGGCCACATGCCCCACTATATATGAGGGTTCAAGAGGCACACTTCCCTGTGAAAAGCACAAGGATAAGGAGTGATTCTGCTGCTGAGGTAAAGTTAGGCCATTAAAAAAAAATCTGAACAACAAAAGCATATAAGGGAAAAAACCTTTACCTCTAACATCTTTAAATAAATATGTACTAAAGTACAAAAAGCCTCTAGTCAGTGACTAGAATGCTTCTTTTCTATAGCTAGTACCAAAATTTTGTACTTTATACTCAGAGGCTTTGGAAAGAAATCAGAATGTTTCTATAAAAACTCTTTATTACCCCAGGGTCAGCATCAGATTATCAGTCTCCAGAAGTAAAACCCCTTATAAATTAAAGAAAAATCACATCGTACTAATGCACAACAGTTTCTCTATGATAAACAGTCTGCTGTATTAAGCAATAGTTCCTCAAGAAGGTGGAAGAGAGAAGTGATCCTTTTCTAAAAGCTTTCAAGTACTGAAATATTACTCCACTTAAGAATATTACTACACTGCAACACGTGCAGTTACAATTTTATGGGTAATGTAGGTTAGAGCCTTCGTAAGTTAGCTGACCAAGTCATTTGGCGTACCAGTTGGTAATACTGTCTGCGCATAATTACAGCATCACTATTATATTAATGTAGACTGAACACAACACATCTCTCAACCTCTCAAAAATTTAATCGATTCCTGTATTATATTGCCCAAGAACCACAGGAATTAGCAGTTTTCATAAATAAACTTCACCACAGACTGAAACCCTGGATTAGGGATTTACTAATCAGAGTTTGTTGCATAATTACTATAAACATCTCCCCCTTCCTCTTGCATAATCTCATAGCAAGTATTTGTAAATGTCACTTAACTGTTTTGCAAACATTTTCACAGATCTTCATTTCTCTCTTCACCTCATAAATTCAGGGCCACAACAGATTCATTTGAATGGCAGATTTAAAGAGAAAGGCCAAAACCTTAGGCTTCCACACACAGCTTCTGAATATTAGATTTTCCTATTTTTAGGTAAAGTCATTGATGACTACTCCTAGCCAAATGTTTTGTTTCTCAAAAATGCATAGATAAATACATATTTAGTGTTACAGCGAGAGAAAAAAAAATCTGAAATTTAGAGCTCTGATACACTGGCATAAGCTAAACCACACATACTGCCAAGTTCTTCTAATGTCTTAGTTCATTTCTTTCAGCAAAGAGTACTGCAACAATACCTCTGAAAAAACTTTCGATATATATGTCTCTGCAAAAACTAAGATGCCATTTAAAACATTTCATACACTAACCTGGTTAGAGGCACCTGGATCTTCAGATAACGAAGAAGGCATTTCAAAAGGAGCTGGCCAGGATGCCCTTCCTGCTTCATCACTCTCACCTGAAACAGGACCCTCCTGGTGCTGTTTTGAAGCGGAAGGAACAGGCTGAGCAGCTCCATCACCATTAATGCTGACAAAGCAACATTAAAAATTTCAGTCGACAATATGCAAACAGATCCATTTTAGAACTGTTGTATTTGAGGCACTGTTCTCAAAGAATGACTTTGCTTATATGCTAAAAGATTGCTAAATTGAGGTGTTCTTTGCTCAAACTCTTCCAAAATTAGAGCAGGTGTCAATCTACCTCATATTTTAAGTTGTTCTTCCCTCAAACCCAGAAATATTGAGATATGCAGTTAATCAAGTCATGCTGTTTATTCTTCAGTACTTCAACTTTACTTTAAAATATTTTAATTTCTGTTAAACATTTACATGTTATTTCCCAAACTCATCCCTCAATTTTTGCTGTATAAGGATAAATCAGTAAATAAGACAGACCATAATGGAATTTTAACATTTACTTCAAGACAAGAAACCAGGCAAAAGTAAGCAGTACAGAATTCAAGATGCATGCAGACATATGGTTACCTGTAATACAAAAATTTAGAAAGTATAGCCTTCTGGTACCAGTGTTCTTTACTCTTCTTTTTCCGTTGCCACTTCTGATCAATCAGCCTTTGATAAAATTCTTTCAGCCACGTCCAGTCCCCTGTCTAGGCAACATCATAAATATGAAATTAATATCGAGAACCATCTGCAAAGTAAAACAACTCCCTTATTAACATACGAATACTCATTCACAACAGCAAAAGAAACCCAGAAAATAACCTCACAGCTACAGTCTTGAATTGGTCATTTATTGACAATGTATCTTCCAGAAATGTTATGTTCTTACTGAGAAGTTGACTTTGTTAGAAAGTCAGATACATAGTAAGAGGTTACATGGTAACAAATACTCATTAATAATAAAATTAATAAAACAGTATAGCAATACTGAAGTAATTACAGGAAAGTGGGACACCAAATTTTAATCCTACAATACCATAAATACAGGACATCAGATGCAGTTCACAGGTAAACCAACTGCTGCAGAATAGAGCACCTTCTGTACTCACATATGATTCTCAGGAATTTTGATACATACGTGCTTTCTTGCTGGCTGCACTATTCTTGAAATAATGCATTTTGATCATATGACATAATTAACAAAAACCCAATTGTTAACCTGAGATGATCTCATGAAGAGTTCTTGAATATCTAGCTCATCCAACAAAAGCGTCCGCCCAATGCGATGTACTGCCATGCTCACATGTGACTTGCTGTAAGGTATCTTCAAAAGTTTTTTAATATTCTTGAAGGAGAAAAAAGAACAGAGATAATATTCAATATAATTGTACTGCATTGTAAGACAATTCTTAGGAAATTGTAAGCAAAGAATACACTACTACCATTGGAGAGGCAAGGGCAGGGAAATAAAACCTTATAGTGACAGTGATTTTAATAAAGCCATTCCACAAGAAATTCTATTTGTTGAGGCCAGAGAACATGAATGACAGTGATAAAGAGACCAAGTAGTTAGTATAACGTAAAATCAGTCAGTATACATGGTTTCAACATGATCTCTCTTTGGATCATCACAACCAGGTATCATCACAGGTGACCAAAAAAAAAAAAAAAAACAAGTGGATGGTTTGGATTTTAAAAGCTCTATCTTCACCACAGGAATACCAGCACTTTGTCAGATACCCAGAGGAATCTGGACAGAGATCTACATCTGAATAAAAGCCTGCCAAACATCAACACTGAGACAGTAAATGAGTATGCATGTTTCTTCTTCTGAATAGCCTCATCTGAATTCTACAGATGCTACCAGCACCAAAAAAAGCTGGCAAAAATCAGAGGAAAGAAGGCAGCTGGAGAGGGGGGGGCTGTGTCTTCTAGGTAAGAGTAGGAAAAAAATCATCTTGAGAGTAACAATTTACATCAAAATAACCAATTTAAAACATACAAGACAACTACATTACAAAACTGATATGCTGCGTTTGTAGAAAACCACAGGAAATATGATTTTACCTCTACATTTCTTATTCAGTGATCACAACTCCCCTAAGTGACAGAACAAAAGTTAGGTGATCTGTTTGTGTTTCACTAGGGGATCTTTACTTTTTCTCAAAGGACACAAAGACAACAGAAGCCATGAAATATCTTAAAATAAGGTTGATACAACGTAAGAGTTTGAATGATAGAACTTAAAAAGTTATACACACCTCTGAATCAGACACAACATCTACATCATTTCCAACTGAGTCAATGAAGTCATATGCCATCCCAAAGCTATTCAGAAAATATCACAAGTTAAGACAAATGCAGTGTGACATTAAATAGAGACCTGTTTTGTTTAAGCTTATTAAATCTTTGAAAATTTTTTCTTCATTAAGAAGTGCCTAGCTAAACATTACCAGGTGTAATGAGATCTGAAGTTAATTAACACAATCATTTCATTTTTACATTCTACATGTTTTTCAAAGATACCTTTGGAAGTGCTTAGATTCAATTTCAAGATATTCTAAAAGGTAGTTTAAGTTTTGTTGAAATCAAGAGAAGAAACACTTTTAAATCGGTCTGACTTAAGACAGCTATGGAAAATTAGAGAAATTAAGATTTTAATTTTTTTTTAAACACTGAAAGTGAGAACAGTTTTTCAAGGTGTTTCTCTTTAAGGCATTAAGCACAGTAAATACTTACATTTTAGCAGCTATCATTTCACTCAACCTCTTACTTATGTTTTCCAAAACTGGCCTACATGTTGTAACAGACACATCCTTCTATCTTCACCCACCCTCATTAAGACCTCTCTAAATTACAAGCTATTTAAGTTAGAATATTTCAATGGACAGATAATTCTTTAAAATTAAACCAGATATTACTACAACCCAAATAAATACATGATGTGCAAGTGTCCGAAGTTATACTTTCACTATTAGCTTTTTAATTCTGACACTAGAAACAGAGAGATTAAACTGCCGGCCTCAATCTAACAAACAAATGTGGTATCTAAAATAAACAGGAGAAATTTATAAAGCCCTGAGAAACATGTTATCCTGCTGGAAAAAAACATACATCTCCTAAAACAGATTATGAGGATTTGAACAGAGATCCTCCACAAACTGTTAATTTTCACTAACTAGTTGAGTTAATGTGAATTTGCTCGTTCAGCACAGGAGTTAAGCCTCCTATTTATAAACACTCTGAACTCAACTCATCCAACTATTTAACAAACATCCATATTTGAAAGGTAATGCTGCTTTTTGGTTTTGTCCCTTATTTCACCTTCTGTGTTCACTCTTGACATGACTTGGAAAGTTCTTTTGCCACTAGTTAGCGAGGTCCAGTCTCTAAAGATCCGGAAGAGCTACAAATTGGCTCTGTAACTTTCAAGAGGAACCACATTTGTTCCATTTTCACCTGTTATCAAAAGCAGAATGGCTGGCTGAACAAGCTGAGTTTGATTTTGGCCAACTGACAACAGCCAACCAGGGAAGAACATGAAGTCAGTTTGACTGTCTCAGGCAAGGTGTCAACATGCACTTAAAAAAAAAAAAAAAAATCAACAGCATTACCAACATCATTAGTCATTTACAAAAAAGACAAGTTTCCAGCACACAGGCAAGAACTAAGGATGAAAAAGCAGAGGAAGAATGGTTAAGAAAAAGCAACAGCTAGCTGCTATATCCTCAATTACATAGGGTCCAAGTTCACTATTAGAATTATTCTTCAAGGCCTGGAAAAAATAGATCCTGCTGTTACTTACCTTGAAAATGGTTTACTTTTTTTGTTGTTGCCAAGAATAGTTGTACCTGCTGGACCCAGCTTAGCGCTTTCACGTAACCAATTGGCAGGTGGAAGTTTCAAGTCTGTTTTCTCCTGAAGACGAGCAAACGCTGCTTGTGGTGGCGCAGATGAGTATTTCACCACAGCACTGCTTTTCACTTCGTTGCCTCCAAGAAACAACACCGACCCCTAGTTTTCAAAGAGAAATGAGCCTTTTATTTATAAAGTAATAGCAACTAAAACTATCAGACTTGCTCTACGATAAGCTACTTTTAATAGTTAAGTGACCAAAGCCCAGTGCTGCAGTCACTTACAACTTTCTCCTGCGTATGCTCAGGAGTATTTCGGTTACCCCGATTCCAACACTTGCGCCAGGCGTACGCTCCCCTTCATCAGTTTATAAGGCTAAAGTGCTATTAAGAGCAGCTCCCTACGGAGCACGAAATCACTCAGAAAGGCCGAAACTAGCATGTAATTCCCACTAATACCGCAAAAGTTTGTGGAAGTAGGTGTTCAGTAGCAAACAGCAACGTTAGAGCTAAACACGCTTCTGCAAAATATGCAGCCGTCACACTTGCGTTAAGAGCTTTGAACCGATATACGTTAAGGGAAAAACAGATCCACAGGATACTACTTATGTAAACACAATGCAGCACACTGCACTTAAGCATAACAACAGAAATACTGCTTGCAATTACAGCTTAATCATAATTAGTACGTTCCCTACTGTACTCCAGCCGTGA
>NW_010533101.1:0-222 GCF_000687285.1 Phaethon lepturus
GTTTTCTGAGCCGCTGCACTTGCCCTTGTGGGACGCAGCGATATTTAGGGGCCTTTTGGTCTCCTCCTCGGGGTTGCCGCCCTGTGTGTTGCGGTGATGATGGCCCCTGGGCTGGCTCCTGGGGTCACGGGGAGGTTGGTGGCCCCTGGGCTGGCTCCTGTGGATCACGGGGGGGTTGGTGGTCCCTGGGCTGGCTCCTGGGGGGCCCGGGGGGGGGGGGGG
>NW_010533101.1:548-2532 GCF_000687285.1 Phaethon lepturus
GGCGTGCCCTGAGCCTGGGCTCCGCCTGGCGTGTTTTCTTCCTGCGCCCAGATAACTCCAATTTGTGGCTCTGTGTGCAGGAGATAATTTGAATACGCCTCTGTGGCATGTGGGAGGAGGTCTCTGCGTGGGTCTTCATCGTCTCTTAGAAACACGTAATGAGGGAGGGAGGAAAGGAGGCTGTATTTTTTTTCCAAATACAAAACTGCTAGAAAGGCTTGTTTTTTTCAAAAGGAAGGAAAAGTCCTTTGGAAACCAGGCAGCACCAGGGTCTGCCTGCTGGAGTCCTGAGCAGGGGAAGAAGCCACTGCCATGCTGGAGGCCCCTGGACGGTCTATACACAGAGCAGAGCACGATGCCTTTCCTGCACGGCTTCCGCAGGATCATCTTTGAGTATCAGCCCCTGGTAGATGAGATCCTGGGTTTGCTGGCGATACAGGATGTGGAACGGCAGACTGTCCTTGAGAGGTAAGTAGATGGGGCTGTGAGCAGAGCTCTGGGGATAGAAGCCCACTTGGTGTTTTAGGGGGTGATGGCTGGAGGTCAGCAATGCAGCTGAGGTCAGACACAGCACTGGCTGGGGACAAACCGTGGTCCTGGTGAGCAGCTCGTCCCATAGACCCTCCTCTTGCTGCTGTTCTTTGGGAATGTGGGGATGGAGCAGAGCAAACACAGGGACTATGTGTCCTCCCTAAGAACAGCCCTTTCTGCCTGACCTATGGCAATAAAACCTAATCTGGAATTCAGCTGTGACCCCGATGCTGCTGCTGCATAATCCCACAGCCAACAGGTTAGAGACCCAGTGTTTACAAGACAAGAGGAGACACTGGGCTTTCTTTTCCTCCCTGGTGCTACTTTGACCCTTGCAAACACACCCGAGATATGTGCCATTCAGCTGAGTAATTGGTTGTTTCTGTGTGTCTTAAGCCCTGCCTGTCTGGGCAGCGACAGGAGCCAGCTGTCTGCTGTGAGACGAGTCTTGGAGAGGGAGACGCACTCCCCATTTTATCAGGAAGGTGTCAGCTATGCCCTGCTGAAGGTCACCGAGCTGGGGCTCATCCCTGCTGCAGAAATCCTCCTGGAGTTCGGAGCTGACCTCAGCTTTGAAGGTGAGGCTGGTGGGAAAGGGGCTAGGCCTGGCCAGGAGGAGCCAGCTGGTGAGAAGCTGCCCTGGCAGGCGGTGATCACTGGGGCAGAAAGAGGGGGTGATGCTAACTCAGACCCCCACTGGGCTGGGATAGCGTAGGTGTGCTTTGTGGCAGCCCTTGTCCAGACCCAGCTGCAGGGATGGGGGGATGACCAGGGCTTGGGGGCCAGTTTGTACTTCAGGACTTTCGCTGGAGAAAATCAGGGTGTCAGGGCTGTTCTGGGGAACGCTTAGTTCTCTCTGACTGTGTGTTTTTGTCCTCAGATCCAGTCACCTACTACACGCCCCTGCACATCGCAGTGCTCCGCAACCAGCCAGATATGGTGGAGCTCCTGGTGCACCACGGGGCTGACATCAACCGCAGAGACCGGGTACGGGCTTCGCTGCCTGGGCACAGCCAAGCTGTGAGCCCCCTTGAAACTTAACAGCAAGGAGCAGGTGTGTGGGGACAGACCTCCCCACTTCCCTGGCCTCACTGTGTGCCTCTTCCCCTTGGTGACCTCCTGTGCTCGTCATCTGTAGTGCTCCAGTGCCATGGCAGAAGATCAAGTTGCCTTTGGCTGAGCAAACCTGCCTCTGCTGTGGAGCAATGGGTGGGAGGAGGCTGGAGTAGACAAATCTCTGCCTATGGGTACACCGGGAAGGTTCACTTTGTTTTTTTGGGGATGGGTTCCAATATGCTCTTATGTTGGCCATGACAAAGCCCCAGCAGTGACTCTCCGGAAGCACTCACAAATACTTTAATACTTACTAATGTTTTTGTCCTTCTTGCTCTGTGTAGATCCATGAGAGCAGTCCCCTTGATCTGGCCAGCGAGGAGCCTGAGCGGCTGCCGGG
>NW_010533101.1:2564-9328 GCF_000687285.1 Phaethon lepturus
TCAATGCAGCTGACAAAAACGGTCCGTGTGCCCCATCCAGCTCCCCCAGCCCGGGTGCTGCCAGCAGTTGGCCCTCATGGGTGGGCTAGGGCAGGGCATGGGGTCTGGGTCCTTGCATCTTGCTGCTGCAAATGCGCTCTGGTTGTCAGCTGGTTTGGAAGTTGGGTGCAGAACCTCCCTGGTGCTCTGTGTTTTCTCCTTATATCTTGGCTATGTTGGGTGCAGAAGGAGGCTGAAACCAGCTCTCTGCAGTCCGGGGGAGACGGGATGGGGCTGTGCCCTCACAGCCTTGGGTGCTGACATGCTCTAAAACCCACTCTGCCCTGGCACATGTACCCTCTGGGGCCACCACCAACCCTGCAGGTGTGGCTTGTCACCTTGTTCCCATAGCTGTGCACCATCATGGGGACAGCGGGAGCCTGCCAGAAAAAGGGTTGTCTCTTCCTCATGTTTGGCCATCTCATTGGTGGGTGGATTGTTTTCCTTTCTGCCTTTCAGGGTGTCACCCTGTTTTCATCTGACTGACCAGTTGCTCCATTGCAGGAAAGACAGCACTGTTGCATGCCCTGGCCAGCAGTGATGGTGTCCAGATCCACAACACTGAGAGCATCCGTCTCCTCTTGGAAGGAGGTGAGGGCAGCATTCTCCCCTCTCCACACAGCCCCTGCAGGCCTAGTGCTGCCTGATTCGTTCTACAGCACTGAGTGCTGCCCTCCCAACTCCTTTATGTTCCCACTTGAGCAAGAATAAAGCTCAGCAGTGCTAGTTAGTGCTGTCCTGGCCTCGCTGTCTGCAATGCCAGTTATGGTCTCTGTCCCTTCTTCCAGGCGCGGACGTCAGGGCCACCACCAAAGATGGTGACACTGTCTTCACCTACATCATCTTCCTGCTGGGAGAGATGGTGTGCAGCAACACTGAGGAGGCACAGGTGATCAGTCGCTTCTGCTTTCGTGTCACACAGCTGCTGCTGGCCCACGGTGCCAACCCCAGCGAGTGCCCGGCCCCTGAGTCCCTCACCCACCTCTGCTTCAAAAGCTTCAAACGCCACTTCCCGCTGCTGCGTTTCTTGCTGGAGTCGGGTGCTGCCTACAACTGCTCCCTCCACGGTCCCTCCTGCTGGTCAGGCTTCCACATTGTCTTTGAGTGCCTCTGCTCACACCTCAGTGTCTCCGAAGATGACAGCTTCTCTACAGACCTCATCCAGAAGGGTCAGACCCTGCTGGAGCTCATGATGGCCAGTTCACAAGCCATCCAGCTGCCCAGCAACTTTGAGGTCAACACCAGCAGCTGTAGGTACCACGGGGAAAAGATCAGGACTCTCTTCTGCTCTCTAAAGCAGCTGGAGCGCTCCCCACAGGCATTGAAACATCTCTGCAGAGTGTTTATCCGGCAGCGCCTTAAACCGTGGCCAGTAGACATCAAAATCAAGGCTTTACCTCTTCCAGACAGGCTGAAGTGGTACCTCCTCATTGACCACACTGCTGCCGGGCACGAGGACCTCTGACACTGACTAATGCCTTTCCGTCTCCCCCTCCACAGTCGTGGTGTGCCTACAGCCACCAAATCTCTGCTCTGCACAGTTTTCTCTGCAAGAAGTGGACTGTCTGCATGCCGTCCACGCGCCCACAGCTTGGCTGGTGCTGCCTGTGATGTCTGTCTCTGCTACGTTTTCTGTGAGGTGTGCTTTTTTTGAGCATGACACTGCACACGCATCTGTGGAGGCCTTGTTGCTCTGGGGCACATGGTGGGAAGGCAGGCAGAGCTTCGTGGCTCCCTGTGCATCAGGGAGATGGATACTGGGGCAGAGGTCTGGTTCGTGTGTATTTTAAGAAAAGGCCTGGTGGACAGGATCCGGGGGGTGGTTGCGGTGCTGTGACCAGACAGGCAGCCTGTCCCCTCTCTTTCTAGCCCTGCTGGCTCCGAGGTGGGTGACGCAGTGCCTTAGGCGAGCGGCGGAGTTGTGAGATGCCTCGGGGTGCTGGGAGAAGAGGTGCTCCCTGTGCCAGGAGAGTGCTGGCATCAGTGTCCTGGTTGCCTGCCTCAGGTCCTGCTGGTGGGAGGGGGCTTCTGAAATCAGGATTGGGGGGTCAGGGGAAGCTGGGTGTGCAGCGGTGGCTGGCTGCTCAGCACCCTCTGAGTTTCTGCTGGGAGCACCCCATCCTCCCTGTGCAGAGAAACATCCGCCAAGGACATCTCAGAGGTGCTGGCCTCCAAGACAGACAAATGGACATTTTTTGGCTTCAGTGGTGTTGCCTGTGCAAGGACGAGGAATGGGCAGCTAACTGCTGAGTGCCTTGCGCCTCGGTCTCCGTTCCTTGGCTGTCTGCCTTGCTGACTACTCCCAGGACCTCAGTCTCCAGGGCCTCCTTCCCAGGAACAAGAAATCGCAGCAGGACTCAGGGTTTTTCTTCCAACCTGCTGCTGGAACCTACAAACTCTGGGGCTGCACATGGAGGTCCCATGTCCAAGCCACAGCTGTCTGGCTTCCCCTTCTAGGCATCTGCTTCCTTGTGAGGTGCCAAAGGCTGGCCACAGAGCTGAGCCCCCCCCCATGTTTTTGTTGTTTGTTTGTCATGGGGGACAGATGCAGAAGAGAATGAGAAGATGAAAAAAAAAAATGTATTCTGAGCAGGTGCAGTTTATAGCAGGTGGATCTGGAATCCATGGGCAGTTTGGCTGCAGAAGGGTCATCTTCCCCCCCCTGTGGAAGTGGAGCTGTGCATCTTGATGAATTGATGTTTAAAAAAAAAAAAAGTGATCAAACCCCCTGGTGTCTGGAATGGGAAATGAGCAATTAAAGGAAGCCTTTTATAATAACGATAAGGGGCTTGTTTCTTCCACAGGGGAGATGGGGTAGAGGAGAGGGCTCTGTGGGGATGCGGGGAATCGCGTGCGAACCCGGCTAGAGGGACAGGCTGCAACTGGGCTCTGTGTGTGGGCTTGCCCACCTGGCAGGTGGTTGTGCAAGTTGTGTTGAGTTAGGTCAGCATGAGCCAGGGGCCAGACTTGGGCAGAACGATGTGGATATGCCCAAGGAGGAGGTTGGAATGTTCAAAACCAGGTGATGGTGTGGGGTGTTATGGGGGCAGCTGTAGTGTTGCAGCACTATGAGCCGGTGGTAATGGGCTGGGGGGTCCCCGTTAATGCCCAGAGCACACCAGCTCTCTCCCAGGGTTGCAGAGCTTTGTCTGGGTTACCCCTATCCCTGGAGGAGGATGTGGGGCACCCAGGATTACATCCACCTGCCTTTCTGCTGCATGTGTGGAAGACCTGGGCACGGGTTTAAAGGAGAGGCCCCAGAACCTGATGTTGCCTCCCCAACTCACCGCAGAGAAATGGCAGACATTTCTCCCATTTGCCTTACCCAGCTTGTTGCTGAGAGCAGCAAGAAGTTCAAGAGCAGGAAAGGGTCAAACACCCAAGCAAGGAAGGGAGCCCAGACCCCCCCAGAGGTGCTCCAAGCTCCTCTTTGCTAAGAGGAGCCCTGTGTGGTCAGCAACCTGGTGGTGCCCATGGAGCACGCCTCTTGAGGGGAGACTCTCTTACTCCTGTACAGAGCCCCCAAAGGTGGCATCAGGCCAACGCTGCATCCAACAAAGCCCACGTGCAGAAGTGCAACAGCAGGAAAATGTATTTGGCAAACACCTCTTTTTCACAAACAGCAGCAACTTGGAAGACAAAGCCCTCGTGACCAGCCCTGGAGAGGGAGTCACGACACCCTCGCTGCCATCCACCACCCTGCGGTGAAGGCACAGTTCTCACCCCTCCCAGCCCCAGCAGGAACCACTGTGCTGGCCTGTGCTCCGAGCTGGCCCCGGAGAGACCTTCTCCTGCCACCTTCATCTCATGGCGAAGGTGTAGACATGGTAGATCTCATCGGGGAAGTTCTCCTGGCGCTCCTCGGCCAGGAGGTGCAGCCCAGCTCGGCGGATGATTTTACGGACCACATCCAGGTCCCGGCAGACGCTGCTGTCCACATCGTCCATGATCACGCCCTCCTGAGCCATGTTGTCCTTGATGACCACGATGCCGTTGGGCCGCAGGCCGGCACGGCAGCGCTTCAGGAAGTCAGAGAGGTGGTTGTCGGTGAGGTGTCCTGGAGAGGCAGAGTGGGTGTTAGAGGGCACGGGGTGACTGCGGCAGGGCCCTCAGGCAGCACGTGATACGAGGGGAGGAGACTAGGAGCCTGCGGTTGGGAACCCTCCTGATACATGCAGCCAAATACTTGAGCCATTTGCAGGTGAAAGCTTTAGCTTGGGGGTGTCCACCTTGTGTCCCACGGGCTCTATCCAACTCCATCCAACCCACCCCTCTGCCCTGGCCTCCAAGGGCTTGGGGGGGGAAGACCCCACAGTGCAATGCCCTTGTGCCCATGGAGGGCAGGTCCCCAACACAGCTACCCACCCATGATGTGATGTTCATCCTTCATGCAAACCTCAAGCTGCTCTCCCCAAAGCTCCCCCCAGTGTGTGGGGCACCAGCCCCTTGGGGGAAGCTGGATGGAGGACAGGCTGCTGAGACCCCTGTGAACCGAGTGACCCTCACCGATGACCCACTGGATCCAGATGACATCATAGGAGTTTGGCTCGGGGCTGAAGTCCTGGAGGCCGCAGCAGAAGTAGTTGCGTACCCGCCTGCCCTCCTCTCCCAGGTAGCTCTTGGCCTTGGTGAGGAAGTCCTCTGTCACGTCCACCATGTCCACCGTTTTGAAGAGGGGCAGCAGCAGCCGCTTGGTGATCCGGCCGATGCCTGCTCCGCAGTCCAGAGCGCGGGTTGTCCCCGTCCGGTTGGGGCCGTCCTGGAACAACAACCACAAGGGGCTGAATCCCACAGTAAGGTACCCACAGAGGAGAAATGGGGCAACCAAGCAGAATGGAGCTGGGGTATGGGGGGGACACTGCAGGGTCTCCCAGCACGCATGCAACAGAGGATCCCACAGAGCAACCCAAAGGGGAGAGCCCAGCTTTGTGCTGGGAGAAGGATGGGGTTTTGGGAGCATGACAGACTGTGCCACCTACCCGCAGAAACCTCTGCAGGAACTTTCTGGAGCTGTTGATGTCGATGCTGGAGATGTGGCCGTAGCCCCCCAGCATGCCGTCCACCGTGGCAGGCACGTCCTTCCAGTACTTCTCCGCCTTGGAGTAAAACTCAAACTCATTCTCCACCACCTCGCTCGTCATGCTCGCTGAGGGGCACGTGCCCACGTGGGACTCGCTGCTCCTCCAAAACAGAGAAGCCGCTGGTCAGGTCCAAAAGAGCCACAGGGATAAACCTGCCTCCGCAATCCAGGGAGGCAGGTGTCAGTTCTGTGAGTACCCTGATTTCTATTTATCACCCCTTCCTCCCCTCCCCAGGGCTGTTTCAAACCCTGAAAAGCTTCAGCTGAGAGCAAGAAGGAACAAAGATCTAAATCCTGGTATTTGCTGGAGACCAACAAGCCAGAAACCCCTTCCCAGGCAGGGATGTCTCAGCCAGACCAGGCATCCCGGAGCCTTGCTCAGCAATACACCCAACATTATTTTAGTTTTTTTAAGGCTGACCCACCCTTTTCACCTATTCTGCCTGCTCTCTGCCTGTCTTAAGAGCATTAACGTTTTACAGATTACATGTTTATCTATGGTGACAGGCCCATCAGTCACTTCCAATTACATTTGGAGCTCCTAAAAGTTATCCTAAGCACCTACCTGAGGATTGTAAATGTCAGCCGTGACCATAAGTTAGATATTTGCAATATAATAAAGTCAAGGTATAATCAGCAATACAAGCTATAAATCCCCCTGAGACATCTCATAATTCAAACCACTGTGGATTTGATTAACTGTGCCAGGGATTAGAAACTAGATTTAAGGTGGCCAAAGGGTAAATTCAAGGACTTCAAACACCTTCACAAAAAAAAAAAAAAAAAAAGCATTTGTGGCTTGAATTTGCTGGCAAATATCCCATTAAGACACAAAACCTTTTGGAAGGCGGCTTAGGCAGTTTTGGTGGCCCCATGTGGTCTTGAACAGCTGGGGGACAGAGCAGGGGGACGCAGCATCTCACCTTACAGATCACTGGGTGAAATCCAGTTTGGCTCGGTGGTGCCAGGAGCTGCTCTGCGCTGTGATCTAGGGGAAGAAAAGATTGAATTTTAGTTCCAAATCACCCCTTTAGTCCCCCAAGCATGAGCAAGGCCAACCACTGCACCGGGGAGCGGGAGGTAAGAGCTTCCCTGACCCCGCAGGCACCCTCCTGGGGTGGTTGGGGGGCAGGTGCTGCTGCTGCCCCATAGCTCAGAGGTGGGAGGAGGCTGAGCTACGGGGGCAGCTGGTGTGTGGAAGGTTTTGGCCCTGCTTTAGGCAGCACTGCTGCCTAATCTCAGAGGTTGGGACTCCGGTTTGCCCTCCTGGCAGTGCTACCCCTTCCTTGGCCCCGGGTTTGACTTGGCGACTCCCTGGTGCCATTTTCAGGGTGGCAGGGGGGGAGCACCCAGCGGGACGACCCAGCGGGACAGCTCTACCCACCGGCGTGGGCCCTGGTGCTGGCATCTCCCCTTCCCGCTGCCCAAAGAACCCCCGAAACGTGGCAGCTCCCCAGCTGACATGAGGGCAGGTACTGGCCCCACAGCCCTCTGCACTCGTGAGGAGAAGGTCACACCGGCCCTCCCCGTTTTCGGGAGGGTAGGGGGTCGCCTCAATGTGGGGCCCATTTCCTCACCCCTTGGGCCTTTGTGGGCTGGGGGGCGGCAGGGAAAGGGGGTGCGTGGGCGGAAGGGTCCCCAGGAC
>NW_010533102.1:0-6401 GCF_000687285.1 Phaethon lepturus
TGTGGCAAAGCTGGGCGCCTTCCGCCGGGCCCTTACCAGGCCTTTCCTCCACTCGCCCTCGCCACCGCGGCTGCCGTCCTGCCATCACGCAGCCGGGGAGGAGATGAGCCCCGCTAACTCCCGCTGCGGTCTGCAGGCCCGGCGGGGCGTGGACGGCTGCACGCTGACCCCACAGCAATGGGCCTTTGTCTCAGCAGCTTCTAAAAAAATTACCATGAGAGTGAGAGCTAGTACAAAAACGACCTACGTTTGTTCAAGGGCCCGACCTCAGCGCCTCCGATGGGTGCTCAGCACAACGTGGGATCAGGGTCCAAACCAATCTGTTGTGAAAAAGCTACGATTACGGAGCGCTTTTGCTCCTCTAGCACTACCTCTCTGTCAGTCGTGGCTCACACTCTTTGTAACTGACTTATATTTTCTAGAGCCAAGAAGAAATGCATGTAAATTAATATAATGCTTAAGTAACTAGATACTGGGTTTATATTTGCTTAGGGTTTTTTTAGTGTTTCTTTTAAAATCTCTAATTCAGTTGTCCCTTTCTGGTTTTTTTTTCACCTTGTACTCACCCATGTTGGAAGTATGCTAATTGCTTCCACAGTAGTAAGTGGTTTACAAGTGAAGTGTAATTGATCTAAGTACAAAGTCTTCTTTTGGAGTGATCTTATTTTTCTATTAACAAAAGCATAATCTTAGCATTCATCATCAGATAAATTTTTAGTACCAAAAAAATGTAAGCACAAACAACTCCAGTGTCATCGACTAGTTCCTGTAGAATATTGAGCAGAATATTACATAAATTGGCCATTTTATGGTAAGTAATATGGAGCCAAAGACTCAGGTTATCAAAACAGTGTAGCACGGCTGAAGAAAACAGAGCTATGCTGATTTATATCATAGAAGAAGATAACTCAAATTGCTTAACCCCTTGAATGCTAAATATCTGCCTGAATCTCACAAAAGGTTTAAAAGCATGTTTTTGGATTCTTTTGTCAATGTTTAAAATATTCAGAAGTATAAATATAGCAATTCATAATTAGGGTGCAACATTAAGGTATTAACATAATTATTCCACCAAACCTTCCCTATTTGAGGGTGTGTAATTTGTTGTGGGATGGAGGAAGAAGTTAGAAAGTTCTGTCCCAAGAATTCCCATGCTTGCTCCATGCTGGAAATGGCAACAGCTAGATAGCTATGGCTTCATGGAGATTTCTACCAAGAGAGATAGTGGAGCCTGGGGCTCTATTTTCTTTGATTAAAAGCCATCTGTGAAGAGCCTACATCTTTACAGCAGGAGTTATAAAGATTGTTCTATCACCAATACGCGTGCATGATAACAGAGGAAGAGAAATGCAAGGGCCTGGGGGTAAAACAGGGTCCTTGCTCAGATGACCCTGGCTTTTTATTTTTCATCCCCTGGAAACCATGTGAATGTAAATATTTGGAAGAATTTGTCAATATGCAACTTCCCACTTTGCATAAAACCACAAGGGAAAAATCCTTCAAGGAAAACCTCATCCTTGGGCTTTTTCATTCCAGTTCTTGGTGATAAAGTTTTTGTTCTAGCTTTGAACTTTGCTACAGAAGGGCTATTTATTTTTGAGTAACAAACCCCCAAAGAACCTCCCTCTTTCCCCTCACCTTTTAAAAACTATGAGAACTAATACTTTATTAAATGATCTGAAGACTCATATTCACCTGCAGATAACGTAACACCTTAGAAGAAGTTTTTCTTTAATATATTGGCTAAAGAAAAAAGTGACTGAGTTTCTATGTAGCAAGTGATTTTTTGTTTAATTCAATTGTTGTTTGTATGTCATACTGGGCTTGTGACCTTGCACTGTCCCTTACAGCATGACCAGGTGGCCCAGCTGCCCTGGGCATGATGCTGCCCCATACCTCCATGGGCTGTGTTTCCCCACCCTCTAGCTTCATTCTCCTAAGTCCTTTTTCCTGCCATGCATCATGTGGGACCTGAAGCTGCTAATGCTGCCTGTTAGTAATTCGGTGGCTCCTCATTTTATTTTTCTTTCCTACCAGCAAACCCCTCATCCCTTCAGAACTAACTTTCCCCCTGAAAGGTTTTGCCCTTTACAACTGCTTTGTAACACCTGTGCTTGTCACATTCTGCCTTTTACTCTTGGACACCCTCCTTCTCCCTCATGTGTAAGCCAGTTGCCTTAGCACCCCCTGAAGTGGGCACCTTACAACATCAAGGCCTCCATATGCCTCAGAGCCCTGCTTTCCTCCATACTCTCCTTTTACTCCATACTCCTGCTCATCCATTCAAAAACCTCTGAGCAGACTTAACATTTGGCAGAGATGTATTTTCCTTTACAGTGGCTGTACTTACGATGGCACTATGCATGGCCAGTATCATGACCCCACTGTGCAAACCAAGGCTGACTCTCTGCTACAGCTACATTCCAGGTTTCTTCCTTCAAGGGGGTCATTTGTGACCCTGCTGCAGCTTGAGGGACAGGTGAGATAACTGCTTACTTGGCTTCTCCAGTTCACTCATGGTCATCGCTTTTCTCCTAGTTTTTTGAGGAGGCTTCCCAGAGTGGTGGACTATCAGCCCAGCAAGTCAACGTAGGTTATCTTTGAGAACTTGCTTCCTAGTTTCTTTTTGTTATGCAAAACATAGTGATTCAGACATATGGCAGGACAAATTATAGAGAGGTGGTCATTCCAGGATTTCAGCTCCACTTCTGAATTATGCTGATTTTGTGCAGTTACACAACCTAAGGCAGTCCTTACGTAGATGGACAAATTTCAGGAATCATCTTTGTTTCAATAAGTTAACCTGTGTCCCAACACAAAAGATAACAGAGTTAATGATTTTCAAATTGGGGGTCCACCAAATGGGGGTGAAAATCAACAGAAATTCAACAGGAAAATGGGGACTTGCAAACAGGATGGGCTTTACAAGTCTGGATGTGAACCCAGGAAAACTGAAGTCCCCAGCAAATAAGTCTGGAATGCTAAAATACATCTCCAAGTATGTGCTCCTAGACCCAATAACACTATTTTACTTGTAGGGCATTTCAATTGCAGCAAGTAATACGGGAGTGTAGCTTGAACTAGAAAGAAGGAACCACCCATTACAGTATATCTAATGCAATTCCGTTTAAAAGAAACATGCCTGTACTCTCTTGTGCTGTTATTTGGAGCTACAGTATCTTTACTATGAAAATAACATAATAGAGCATTCAGTCTATTTTTGCTTTCTGAGGTGGCTTGTAGTAGTTGCACAGATAGTAAGTTGAACTCCTCTTCATATTCAAGGGTGTGATTGATGCTTCAGGATAGCTACCGTGAGGGCTGCCAAGGGCACAGGATATGCTTTATGCCTTGGGCACTGGGCTCCTCACTACCTGTGTTGCCATCATGCTCATTTAGGAAAAACAGTTGTTGTTTAAAGGACAGGGAGATTTGAATTGGCTTGTTTTCTCTTAGGAATAAATTACTAAAAACATTTCACCAAGAGAAACTCAGTAAAATTTTGCATTTGTTTGTATTTTCTGATGTACCAACAAACAACTCAATCATGTAAAGCCCTCAGTTCAGCACTTTCAAAGATGTGCTCAAATTTAACCACAGAGCAGTTTCACTGAAGTTAAGATAAAAACACTAAAGAACCTTGCTGATCTAAAGAAACTGTAAAAATTAGTATATAAAAAGCAAATTTGTAAAAAGAAAGTTAACAGATTCAGGATTTCCAGATGTTTCCTAGGCTTGTATAATTAAAAAATGCAACTAAGTTGCTTAATGGACAAGACAGTGTTTCCAGAGAAGATAACGAAAACTAAACATACACCATCACATTCATTACTTTTTGTTTTGTTTCACTCGTTAAATAAA
The DNA here is from genome assembly GCF_000687285.1 of Phaethon lepturus. Classification (NCBI taxonomy): domain Eukaryota; kingdom Metazoa; phylum Chordata; class Aves; order Phaethontiformes; family Phaethontidae; genus Phaethon; species Phaethon lepturus. The sequence continues at coordinate 3,862 of NW_010533102.1, forward strand.
AAATGTATTGTTGTTTTAACCTTCGACTCTAAATCTTAGCTGCATTTCTGTAAAATAAAATGAATCAAAGATAGCTGCAGGTAACCAATCTCTTTAATTTGACATGTTCCAGACAACTTTTTAGTGTGTTTAAATAAGAGCGTGTTTTACTTATTGCAAAGTATCCTGCCTAATACAGGTGCTCCGCTATAAAATCTTCTTTCTCGCTTATAATTCGGTCATTCTAAATTTAAAATACCAGTATACAGTATTAAAACCTCCAATTAAAGTTTAATATAAAAATATCAGCACAAAACTCCTTTTTAAAGTCTGTTTATTGTGAGCAACCCAAATACCTGTTTAATTATTGTTAGTTGTAGTATATTAATAGACTTTGCACCCCTACAGTTGCTAATTCATACCATCTCAGGTATTTTGATGAGATAAGAAATACTAAGTAAGAAAACAGTAAGTATTCAAAGGGTTAATTTGCTTAGAATAATAATAATAAATTAGTTTTTTGCATCTTCTTCAGTTCAAAATCCAGCTTTGAGACTGAGGAAGGCTCCAAATCACATCAATTAAATAAGAGTGGTCCTTTTAACCAGTAGCAGTTTGATTGCCAATGACTCGAAGAATCTCTTTATGAATGCTTGGTTCCTGTGTATTTATACTTGTATCACCCACTTGACCATCTTCATAACTAAAAAAAAGTACAGAAAATAAAATCAAATTAGTGTTTTATTAATCTGCCTAAAAACATCCAAAACTGTGTTTTGTTCAATAATCAAGAGTGCTTATTCCATATGTTAACATGTTTTATTAAAATGCTGTGCTGCACTTCACCATTTTATGCAGATCCTAAACTCTAGAGAGTGAAGGGTGGTAAGGCTGCCATCGTCATTGAAACCCTGAGGCTGAATAAGCCACTAGGGCTCAAAGAGGACAAGTCATAGGGGAGAGGGGAAATGCTTATTTCGCAGACAAGAAGCCTTTAATGAATTCCTCAGCTTTGAAACATACAGCCAAACAGAAATGATATTTTACGATAAATGTATAAACTTACTGTAACATGAAATAACGCTATGGAGTGGAAAAAATCAGTAACTCTTCATTCATTTACTTTATTACAAAACATCTACTAAACCTTTGTCATTAGCTTATCCATACATTTCCTAACAAAAGTAAGTACAGAGAAAGATAAAAAATGAAGTGATGCTAAAAAGAATTAGGAAGAAATGTCTTTTATCTACTTCAATTACAAATATTGGAGGGAACATGCGGAAAAAGGTCCAGGACAAACAGAAGTGGAATGTTAAAAGAAGATTTGTACTCACACAAAGAAAAATCTTGTACACACGTGATCTGTATTGGGAACTACCCATATCTCTCCATGTTTGTGCAGATCGGATGAGGTTATCACTATCAGGGAAAGAATAAATTTCACAGTGATGACAACATGCCTGGAAAATATTGCTTTAAAAGATTTGCTTTACACACTTTAAATAGCCTTCTGGTAATGTGTACTTTTCCACTGCATGTCTGTGGTGTGGTGTAGACTCTGAGTTGGCTGCTAGTACAAACAGGGAGATGAGCTTGATTCTTGTTTCCAAAATATGTTATATTTTCCAGTAAACACAGATGCTTGATGTATGGGAGCCAGTTGTTAATTGGAATGCAAAATGAAAAAGTATATTTATTAAAAACTGATTTTAAATGGCCATAGGGCTGTTAAGGAGGATCTGAGCCAACTAACCAGCCTTTGGAACACAGATATTTGTGTTTGATCATTTGTGGTTGAGACAAAAATAAGATGTTAAAGACAAAGCCTGAAACTGAGGTACGACAAATTTTGGATTTGCAATACTACAAAATATTTTAAAAAATTAAGCATAGCAATTGTGACTCAAGGGGATCACAAAGCTTGCCAAAACTTGCTCAATGTTTAGAAAACAGCAATGTATTTAGCAATAGGTTGTTTACAAGCAGAATGAGGACAACACAGGAAAGAAACCTTTATATTGCTAGGTAGAAGCTATACCATCGATCTGTATTTGAAAAGATTTTTATAAATGCATTTAAACAGCTTCCTTCTGGACAAGTCCAACTGTGGAATGAGTGACGTTCACAGTGTGCTGGGAGAAGAACTGGCTGAAGAGCAGAGCTCAAAGGGTTGTGGTGAGTGGGGCTCCATGTGCCTAGTGACGGGTCACCAGCGGTCTTCTTCAGGATTCAGTCCTAGGGCCAGATCTGTTCAATGGAGTTATCAATGATTTGGATGAAGGAGTTGAATGCACCGTTAGGGTGTTTGCTGATGATATCAAACTGAGAGGTGCTGTTGGCTCTCTTGAGGGACAGGAGGCCTTGCAGAGGGATCCAGATAGAGTGGAGCATTGGGCTATGAGCAATGGCATGAAATTTAGCAAGTCAAAATGCTGCATTCTGCACCTAGGATGGAGTAATGCTGGCCACAAGTATAATTTGGGAGAGGAGGGGCTGGAAAGCAGCCCTGCAGAAAGGCATCTGGGGGGGCTGGTCGACAGCAGCCTCGACCGAAGCCA
>NW_010533102.1:6609-7030 GCF_000687285.1 Phaethon lepturus
CTATTTTGGAGCTGCTCTCTGCAGCTTCCTGAGGAGGGGACGTGGGGAGGGAGGTGCTGAGCTCTTCTGCCTGGTATCCGGTGACAGGACGCGTGGGGATGGTTCAAAGCTGTGCCAGGGAAGGTTTAGATTGGAAATTGGGAAGCATTTCTTTACTGAGAGGGTGGTCAATAGGAAAGCTGCTTTTTCTGAATGTTAGGGTTTTAATGCATTTGTCAAGAGCTTGAAACACTTGTCAGTGTTTCAAATAAAGGCCACGATTTGGATTATCTTGATCGCTTAGTAATATGATCACATTTGAAGGACAGAGCAGATGATCAGTTGCTATGTGCATATATTGAATGAAAATTCAGCTTATATTACAGGTTTTGTTTGAAAAGGGAAATGTTCTGAACTGAAATATAAAGGTCAGCTATTAAGC
>NW_010533103.1:0-1726 GCF_000687285.1 Phaethon lepturus
TGCCGCGTACGGGAGGGGCGTGTTTCAGCCGAAACCGAGGTGCTTCTCCCGGCTCTGAGCCGGAGGACGGCACCCGATGGGAACGGTGCAAAGGAGCCTCTGCGGAGGAGGGGGTTCCCCAAGTCGGGGGGCTGTTAGTGGCATGGAGAGCCTGGCGAAGGGGAACTGGGAAGCCCTGTGTCTCCCAGGACTGGCTGGGATGCAGCGGGGCTTTTGGATGCATTTGGGGTCGTCGCCTGTTGCTGTTACTGTGGCTTGGGCTCTGCTGCAAGGGGGGTTGTATTTAATCCGAAGAAGTGGCCAAGTCCCCCTGAAGGAGGACAACCTGGAGGTATCGATGAACCCGGGACAATGGAAGGGAAGTGCTTGGCAGAGCTAGAACCTGCTTATTATTTTCTTTTAATTTCTTCCCATAGTTTGCCTTGGTGCTGCAGAAGAAACCCAGCTCCAGGTCCTGTAGTGCTCTTCCTTGCCCAGCATTTGCTGCACAAACAGCATTTAAATTATAAGGTTTCCCTCCTGCCCCCACCTCGTGTCTACTCAGCAAAATTGCCTGGGATAAGCTGCTGCAGAACATCCTGCTCCAGTATCCCGGGTCCTGAGCAGCTCCCTGCCTTGGGTGCTTTATTTGGGAAGTAATCGATGCGTTATAAAACACCGGGGGCGGTGAAGGAGGTGGGAGTCCCTCTTAATTAGATGTGGCATGTTGTTTCGGTGAGATCCAGGTCAGTGCTCCGCTCGTTTGAAGCGGGTGGGATTTCTCCGGGATGCTTTGCATGATGCAATTGCTTGTGGTAACACCGAGCCTGCTCCTGCCTTTTTGTCTTTTTTCTTTTTTGGGGGGCAGCCCATCAGCGAGGCGGGCTCACCCCGTTGTGCCCGGGAAGCTCCTGGCCGCTGACCCGGGAAGCCCTGCGCAGGGGAAATAAATTGACATACGGGCTCGGCAAAGCGCTCGGTGCCTTGTTATCTTTCTCGACCCACCGGGGATGCCAGATGAATAAATCATGGCCGGGCAGGAAGCAGAGGGATGGCCTGGTTAATTGTCGGCTGCTGGAGCGAGGTCCTAGAGTGGCTGCTTGCTAATTAACCGCCTGGGTGACTACAGCTCTATTTGGTGGCAGGGAGATGAAGCCAGAGCCCTTCCCGCTCGTACCGTGCGGGATGTGCCCCTTTCGCCGCCGGCGGCTTCTCCATCCGGCAGCAACTCGGACGCAAAGCCTAATATTCCCGTCCCTAACGCAACGGCAATACGCAGGTCCCACCCTCTGCCTCTTTAACTGCGTGTTTCCCCGGGCTGGTAGGGTCCGATCGTTGCGTTTCCCAGCCCTTGGGTGCTTGGTTTTGGCATTTCAGCCTGCTTTACAACAGTTTTGTGGGTGTGCGTGGGAGGTCACGTCCAAGGCAGGTTGGGACGGGCTCTCCTCCCTTCAGCTGGGGCTTGTTGCCGGGGTTTGGCCGTGGGGCTCTCTCCTTGCGGACGCCCGAGTCCCTGGGCCGCAGGAGGCAGAGATGCTGGCACTTGGCAGAAGCCCCCGGTGCGGGGGGGACGCCGGGCTCCGGGGTGACAGCAGCCCTCGGGCTTTGCAGACCTCATGTCCCACCAAGGACCGGAGATCCCCACCACCCGCCCCGGCCAGGTCCCTTCTTGGGGAGCTGGTGACCTCCTCACTGAGGCTGAGCCCCTCATCCCTGCCTCTCCTAGAGTCAGGTGCCCTGATACCCC
>NW_010533103.1:1772-2306 GCF_000687285.1 Phaethon lepturus
CATAAACCAGTGATGTTTCCCCAAAAGCCTTGCCTAAGTGCAAGCCAGTAACCCCGGTGCTGCGGGTGCCTTCTGGGACTAGACCCATGTTGGGGAGAAAAAGCAAATTAATTTCCTTATCTATAATTTTATTAGTAACAGTGTGATTTTTCCTGTGATTTAATTTCTGGAAGGGCCCATCTTGCAGGCGGGCTTGGCTTGAATTGCCCGAGGGGCTCTTGCCTGGGAGGTCTGGCGCTGACCGTCCCGGCGGGGCTCAGCCGTCAGCGGGGTGGTGGGTGTTGGGTGGAACGTGAGGTGCCTGCAAAATGGTTTTGCTGCTCGGCTTTGAGCCGTCGCAGACCCTGGGGGATGGCTGGCTTGCCCGCAGGGTCAGGGCAGGCCTGGAATAACCGATTTTTAAATATTTTCATTTTTTTGATGCCAGAATTTGATGCGCTAAGCAAGGGCGGCTCAGAGAGGTCTGTGCCCCTTTCGCAAGGCTTCTGGGGCGTTTTTGGTTAAACATTGCTCCGAGTGCCATCCGTCTGGCAC
>NW_010533104.1:0-1832 GCF_000687285.1 Phaethon lepturus
CCCCGGGTCCTCACCTCAGCTTTTCTGTGCGCGCTCGTAGGCCTCCCCTGGCTCCCAGCGCAATGGGTAACCCTGCCCTGCCTGGCTACCCGGGTTTGGCGCTTGGGGTTTGGGGACGGGGACAGTGCTGTGCGCTCTTCTAATTCCCTGCTTTAAAATAAAAACCAAACAGGAGGCAAGATGATCCCTCCACCCACGTGTTAGTACCTGTGATTTTTACCATGGGAGCTAGGACATGAGCTGCACACACTGGCAAACTCCTCCTGAGTTCCCTCCTGGGGAAAAACAGAATAGCAGCCAGCTAATAGTGTAAAGAGAAAAAAACCCTGTGAATGGGTCCTCAGGGGGAATCCGCACGGGCACCAAGTTTCTGCGGTGACTTGCCCTGCGTCGTCCTGTGCCCGCCGCTCTGTCCTCTGAGCACGGTGTGAGTCCCTTCCAAGGGGAAAGTTATTTCCATAATAAATGGAGTTGGGGGGAGCTGAGAGGAATATTGGCTTTGTCAGGAAAGGACAGATCAGAAGTGATTTATTTGGATGAACTTGACATCTTGGAAAACTCCAGTCTGGTTGTAATAATGTTTTTGAAGGTGAGGAGCCTTTGTGCAACAAGCTGGTCCTGGTTCGGCATGGGTTCGGCGTTACTTTGGGCTATGAACCCGTCACGGACCCTCTGCATCTGCTCGAGTGCCCTGAATGCGTTTCCAATGGCAGGTTAGTGAGTCTGTAAGGAAAGAGAAGTGGGACTGGCGTTGGGGGGGTGGGCTTGCTGTGGGTGGCATGGAGGGGGTAGCTGGGTCCCGGGCAGGGGGGTGCATTTGCAGACTGGGGACACTGCTCAGAGCATTTGCAGTCCCAGGGGTTATGGCCCTGGTGCAGTGAGACCCTCCCTTTGCCATGTGCTGCCTTGCCTGCTCCCCTTCCCAGGCCAGGCACCAGGAGGGGTATTGGGGGGTCCCAGGCAGTCGGGACAAGCATGAGCCCTGGGGGACACGGTGGGCCGGGGCCGTAACTCACCCAGCTTCCGCCTGTGCCAGGGGACAGGGGCACAGGGACTCCCCTGGTTTGCAGGCTGCTGGCACCAACTGCACTCTCTCACGGGGAGGTTTGCTCTGGATTTAGGGGGAGGTGGAGGCAGGGGGGCCGTGGAGCAACAGCCCATCCCCCCATCAGTCAGGCTGCCTCGGAGCAGGGACGGGTTTCGCTGCAGCCTTGGAGGTTGCCCACATCCCTCTGAGGGACCCCCACCAGGCCGGAGGAAGCCCCCTCCCTCCACGGCCCCACTGAACATGGGGAGGGACTGGGGGGGCTGGGGAGCGCTGCCTTGTTCGGGAAATGGGAGACAGGGGTTGGGAGGGAGGGAGAAAGGCTTTTGCCAGAGGAAATCGATATCCCGTGAAAAGTAATTATTGAAGCATAAATTTATCATAAGGGTGATCACCAATAAAACATCTCTTGGCGACGTTTTAATTTAAAATCAAATTCGAAAAGGCCCCCCTCCCCCTTCCAAAAAAAATCCTTAACAAGCAGAAAAATAACTGCAGCCCTTGGAACACTTCATTATACGTTCAAAGAGAGCTCCATCATCTTCGCACCGACGCCGGGCTCTGCTCTTCTGATGGATCCAGTGCAGCTGATTTATGGAAATGACTTGCAAATCCATAAATGTAGTTTGCAGTGACAGCCGTGCATATCACTAGTAATTCCTTTAAAGTATGCAAAGAAAAATGATTCATATCTGGTTGGACCCTGCCTTTTCCAAGGGTCGCCACTCTCGAGTCTTGATGTGTTTGTCTGTATTGGTTTCCCTCTTGATATTTTTTCTTTTTTTTT
>NW_010533104.1:2067-2297 GCF_000687285.1 Phaethon lepturus
CGATTTTCTCTGCACCTCCCCGGGTTTCAGCCCCGGGTCCCGAAAGCTTAATTGTGATAATTAATTAGTCCTCCATGTGTGATTGCCGGGTGACCCCGGGGCGGGGGGCGCCGGCGAGGCGCAGCCCGCAGGGCAGTGTGTCTCTGCCTCAGTTTCCCCACCTGCAGGCGGAGCAGCGCCCCAGGTGTGGCAGGGGGAGCGGACCCACGGCCGTGCCGCTGCAAGGGCCC
>NW_010533105.1:0-208 GCF_000687285.1 Phaethon lepturus
TTTTTTTTTCTTTAGAAATATACCTGTGTCTGAATACGCGCCTACACCGGGATTTTTCGGGCTCTTTTCCCGCAGAGGCCAAGTATTTGATCCAGCGGAGTGTGCAGCTCGGGTAGCAAGGCAGAGCCCCGCGGCCAGGGGCTCCCTCAGCCACCGCGCTCCGTCTCGCTCTCCGGTGCTACCCCCGCCACGCCATGGACCACCAACC
>NW_010533105.1:281-498 GCF_000687285.1 Phaethon lepturus
CTCACGCCGCTCACTCCGGGAGCGAGGGGAGGGAGCCGAGAGGGAGGGAGAGGCAGAAGATGAGGGAGTGGGGCGGGGGGTTGGAACTGCGGACACGGTGGGGAGTGATGGCAGCGGAATGGGAGGGTGAGGAGCCCTTCGGGGGACGGTGTGAGGCATGCAGGAACGCCAAGGGCCTCGCGGGCACGCACGGCGCCCATGCGGGCGGGTGAGGAAG
>NW_010533105.1:562-867 GCF_000687285.1 Phaethon lepturus
AGTGGAGAGAGGGGTGCCGGGGAGGGGGGCACGCCAGGTCGCCGTGATTCTCAAGCTCCTCTTCCCGTGCTGGCCTTTGAGCCGTCTCTTACTAAAATTATTTAAAAGAGAAATCATGTTTGCGCGGCCTGCGTGTCTGAGCCGCCAACGTACCCTCGTCCTTCCTCCTCCCTTCCTTTTTCATCACACTTCCTCTGAGCCTGTCTCGGCAGGGAAAAGCGTAGAAACACTCCAAAAAACTTTTGCCACCAACATGTGTTCACCCTTCGGGAGACGGTGGGGAGAGGGAAGTGAGGAGGAAGAGC
>NW_010533105.1:989-1608 GCF_000687285.1 Phaethon lepturus
CAGCCCTCGCCTCGTCTGTTTTCACTTCGTTTTGGCACCAGGAACACTGCTGTGTTCCTACCCACGATTTAGAAAGCTCAGATGGTAGTTTACTCCCCAGCCCCGTAGGAATACGTTGGAAACGTGTTTCACCTCCTTAAATCTCTCAAGTGTAGAGGGGGTCATAGCTACGGGACAGGGTGAACAAAAGACCTATAGACGCCAAGAGGGAAGGGGAAAGAAAAGAGGCTTGATCACAATATACTTAGTCACGAAGTCATGTTTTCCTACACTTTCGTTTCCCCATCTCTACCGAAAAAATCTCATATATATTAGTAGTTGGAAGTTTAATTAAGATTTCAGATGTGCAATGCTCCATGCTATTTGAGAGGACGTTCGCCAGCAAAGTTGTTTAGTGATGATTGCTTTTAGGTCCTTCCCTTCAATTACGATTTTTTTTTTTTCCGGGAGCGTCTCGAAAGTACTTTCACCTAAAGAAGAAACGGCACTCTTATTCGTGTTTGTGAAGAGAGTAGAGGCGGCGGCGAGGGGAAGAACGTCTCTCTCGGTTTTTTTTGCATGGGCTCGGTAGTTTCATGACCGGTTTCCCCAGAGTTTTACGCGGGGAGCAGCCCGCAGC
>NW_010533106.1:0-783 GCF_000687285.1 Phaethon lepturus
GAGTTGCCATTTGGTTTTTTTTCTAATTATTATTTTTGCTAACTTATTTGGATTTTTTTTTTTTTTAAATAAAGGCATTCTTGTTTGAACTGCTCAGGGCTTCCTTTACTGCTGTCTGGTGCAGGTCTCCCCTATTTCCCAGGTTGGAGAGTATCAGAAAATCCAGCTGGACCTAAGTGCGGTCACTCAGCAGTGGCAACTGGATGTCCCATCCTTAAATCATCCTGCAGAGACCAGTGATTTCACTGGTTTGCAAGTGGGGCTCAGTCCTGTACCCCAGAAACTCTTGGGATATATTATTATATAAAAATTACATTTTTAATTTGGGCTCCAGAAAGAAGGCTCGAGCCAGCACTGTTTTAAAATCCTGTTTATTGGAACACACATACATCCTTTCCTGACCCGATCCAGGGTTTGGAGTCCATGCAGTACCAATAATATGACAAAAGAAATAGGGCATTGATATAAAGGGCTCACTGACTCTTCAAATTAAAAAAATATTTAATACTGTATTAGGCAAATAATACACCGAAAAGACATCGTGACTGTATAGCCTCTCAGATATTGCACTTCCAGACAGCACATGATAAGTATAAGGTCATTCCAGCCATCAATAAATATCACATCAGAAATAGGGGCCACACAAGGCAAACGTGGCATGAGGAGACGAAGAGATCCTACCCTACGGGGAAGAAATGGGAAGAGTTAAGAGCCTCCTGGATTGATCCCTGCCCGTAGCCTGGAGGCAGGAGGGGAGAGCATCTCCTCTGCACCCGGAGGGAA
>NW_010533107.1:0-1125 GCF_000687285.1 Phaethon lepturus
ACGCCCGGAGCAAGCGCCCGGCCGGCCCCGAGGACCGTGAGGGAGATCTTTGCTCGGAGCCACCAGAGCGGGCTGAGGCGGAGGGAGCTGGGCCTGGCGGGGTGCCCAGCTCCTCACGAAGGCAGCAGGAGGGGTGGGGGCTGTCGAAGCCGGCAAACACACCCCGACTCCTGTCAGGCCATGAGGTGCGACACTCGGGCCCCACGGTGCTGAGGGGGACCCCGAGCTCACTGCTGTAGGGTTCATCCCCTTCCAGCTGCCCCAGCTCGAACCACCCGCGCCAGGGAGGCTGCCACCAAGGGGGTACAGGAGGCTTTTCCTCTCAAATTTTTGCCTCCTTGCTGTGGTGACCCTGGTTAGGGCCATGGGGGTTTCTGTCCAGCAGGAGTGGGACCAGAAAATATCAGCGAAGGCTGCCTGGTGCTCCTCCCTGGTTTCACGGGCAGCAGGTTCAAAGGCAGCCTGGAGGAGCTGCCCTTTGGAAGGACTTCAGTCTAGAAATACCTTTTAATTTGTTCTCTCATTAATGATGATGGAAATGAATGCAGTAGAGCAAGGCAGTCACTCCTGTCCCAAAAAACTACGAAGACATAAAATACAAGTAGCCTCATATGGCAAACATAGTCTCTGGTTAGGCCAAAAAGAGCTTCGGGTCAACACGATGCAAGCAGCAGTCCTGGCAAGAAACTGGCACTAAAGATACTGTCGTGGAAGTTGCTGTGCAGTGCAGTTCCTCTGCCCAGGGGATCTTTCATAGCTTGGGAGATGTGGTCTCACACACAAGGACAGACCATTTTCCCTTGGATTCTCCTTCCCTGGCCTGTAACAAACTCACATGGGTGTCTAGCTCTGCCATTTTGCAATGAAAGACCAGACCGCAGGTATACGTGCATTTACTTAGGGACTGTTCAGCAGTCTGCAAAAATGGCATACACATGTATATGTGAGAGTGTGTGTGTATAATATATATGTTGAACAAGCACCTCGGCATGTGCTGGCCCCTTGCAAGCACACTCTAGAGTCACCAGTCACATGCTGTCACCCTGCATGTCCTTGCCCATGAAGGGAAGATGGCTTTCGAGCGGTTTTGCAGCACGTTTCCCTGGTGCAGGCAATGCCTCAGCA
>NW_010533107.1:1156-6596 GCF_000687285.1 Phaethon lepturus
TTACAGGAGCAGTGTAAGGCTTGGCACCGGGATCACAGCTCATGAGAGATGTGTCTGGTCTCAAACAGTCATCAAGAGTAATGCAGAGGGAAGAAATGCATGAACAGCTTTCTGGGCCATATGTGATGTTCCTACAGTTGATCTGCACTGCTGTCAAAGTTGCCAGGCACTGAGCTACCACAAAACACACCAGCACTGCTGAAAACTGTCATCTGGTTGTTAGATCCCCTCCTTTTCTGGATATCAAAGTATGACGCTACTCCTGTCCCGTTGGTGTCTCGTCTCACCTTTCCTGCAGCATGTTTTTTCTGTCTAGAGACAGCAGGCCCATGCCCTCCACTTCTCTCCTTACAGCATGGAGATGCCCACCCTCCTTCCTGACATTAGCGAACTCCCACTCACACCCACTCCCTGGGCAGCCAGGACATTAGTCTGGTGTGTTTAGTTGTTCTTTCCCCATCGGTCAGACAAGTACACACATGCACAAACACACAGACAAATAGCTCTTCTAATTTGCTTCCTGCCCATACAAACCTCACTGTCCTCCATGAGCAAAGCTACAGGTCAGCCAGATTTCCAAAGAGGGCTTCTGATTTGGTCTGCTGCTTTTCATTCAGCCACCCTACTCTGCAGCACCGTGCTGTTTCACCATCCTTGTCAGACGAGGAGGAAGAGGAGACTGAACCATCTGGTACTATATGCTATCAATGCATAAGAACAACAAGCACCCAAAGGAGTTAATGTTGCTCTTCAGGAGAGTGGACACTGTGGGATCCCCTCACTTTTGGTGACTCATGCAGCCACCTACAACCCAAACCATCAGCAGATGACTCATGCGGACTTGTCCAGGTCAGCATTATGCACACCTGCTGCTGTAATAAGCAGTTCTCCAAAGGTCTCGTGCATCTCCAAGGCAACAGTCCAAGACCAAGGGAATAGATGCACCAATTAAAGAAAAAACTAATGCGACCTATTGTGGAGATCAAAAGGCCAAGTAAACAAATGAAAGGCAATTCTATGTTCATTACCAGGTGTGTACAGTGCAGCCCCCACAAACTCATGGCTTTCCCACCTGTGCCCAGCAGTGTGCCAAGGCCAACTCCATGGAGCTTTGCAAGTCTCATGGCTCAGGAGTGCACTGGGGCTGGGCTTCTCCTCTCTGTTCACAGTTGGGCATGATTTGAATAGTGAAAGGACATAATCTGTCCCTACCACCAAAGGGAAGAGCATGGCTCCACTACATCCTGGTCCATGGGGACACCATCAGACCTTGGTGTAAGGTGATGAATTCCAGTGTTGCTTTTCAAAAGACCTGCACCATCTTGCACCTGCCTATGTATAAACAAAAACAACTGGTGTAAGATGAGAGCTGGTGGGATTAGACCCACAACAGATTGTGAGAGAGGAGTGTCGACAGCGAGAAGAGATATGGGCAGAGACTGATGAACAGGTTTCATGTGGATAAAGTTCAATGCACAGCTCTATGCAAGAATCATTCTGGAAAGAATGCTCTCCCACTCTGATTTTTTGACCTGTTCCAGGAAGCTGAGCAAACTAAACCCTGGACAAGAGAGTCAAACTCTCTTGCAGCAGGAAGAGTCCTGCTTACTCTTCCCAGGATTAATTACAAGTGAGAGCAGAAGCCCTGCTGTGTGCTTCATCCTCCCATTAATGAAGAATCCTGTCAAATAGAAAATAACCATTGCAGAGGGCTTACAGCCCTAGTATAGAATCTGCATCTACAGAAATGTCTTGTGGTCTAAGGCTTCCTAGAAATAATAGAATTACTATTGTATTCCATAGGCTTCCACAAAAATTTGCTCTGAATCTGTAAATCCCTGACCATGGCTTGCACCATGCAGGGTGGTTTACAGCAGAGCAAACTGGAGGCTAAATGCTCTTGTGCCATTTTGGTATCGCTTCACTCAGCTGTAAACAGCAGCCTGCAGCACAAGACAGGGCCTTCCTGCCCTTGCAGTCATTCACAAAACTCCACAATCCCTTTGGAAAAAGCAAAAGATCCTGCTGTGTTCCCCATCCAGAGGCCATTCAGCACCTGCAAAGTACACATTTACCTTACCAGGTCAGGTCACGGTCCTTCTAATTTTCCATCCATCTCAGACAGCAGTGAACATCAGCTGCTGCAGAAGAAACACACAGTGGACAGTTGTGGAGTAACCTGTCCATGTGAGAATATGCTTTCTAATCACATGAGATAGGAGCTGGTTTATGCCCTGAAGCATGCAAATCCATTTCAAGTTCGGTTGCGTCTAAACCAAGAATGCCTCACGCCTGCACTAACTTCCTTAGCTCATCTGAGACAGCTACAGGGAAATTCAAACCTGCAACTACGTGAACAGGGCCTTAGGACCCAAAACCCAGTCAGCAAGAACATCAATAGAGTTGAGCTGTCATATATGAGAGGTGGGAGAGAAGACATGAGTAGCTCCGGCAGTTCTCTGTAATTCCATGTATGATGCCGTGTTATCCAAATATAAGGAAATGCTTTGAAAGCTAGACCTCAAATAGAGCAAAGGGACATTGGGTCTCAAATACAAAAGGTTTATTCCCCGCCCCTGCTATTTGAGACCTAATATCGAGTTGTTTTCATAAAATTGTTTTTAAGAAGCATAAAGAGGTGTTCTGATGAGAGAGGAAGCTGGAGTCTTTCACCTCTCTAAGCAGAAATAGAGTATGAAATACTGGGAATGGGAAAAGAGTATGGAAACCCAGGAATCTTGGCCTTTACTCCATCCCAGGTTAAATGTGACCAGAGAAAGCAAAGACTGCAATACTACGCTCACTCTAACTCACACTAACTCATGGCATGGTCCCCTCTGCGCATCTGCATTAAGTATCTGGTGTCTTACAATGCAATTATGATAGCTCTGCTTTCAGAGTCAGTTTGTGGGGTCTCTTAGGTTTTTTCCCCAGCATTTGTTGAATAGCTGACCAGTTCACAGGATATCGAATCCATCTCTGGCCCTGAGATTGCTGAGCCATTGTATGTACAAAGACTTACTTCACAGGTGGGTGTGAAAAAAAGTGCTTTAGTTAAGATGATCCCATTCTCACTCTCCACAAAATCTTACCGTCGAGGCAGGACACAGGCACTGACTCCAGTTCCTTCCTACTGCAGGGGAGACTGGGTGCCCCCAGCTGCAGTCTCACATGCTCTTTTTTCCCCCCTTCCTCCTCCCCACCCAATTTCCCAGATGAGAGCAGATTCAAGTAGTTAGTTATTGCTCCTTGTAGCTGCTGGATAAGGTAGAGACTCTTCTTTCTCTTTAATCCTTTGTGGCCTGTGGGAGTTGCGGACTGTATAAAAATGAGATGCCATTGAAGCATTTCTGTTTGCCAGACTATTGTTTGTCTTTTTAAAGTCTGCAGACCCACACCATTCTTCACGAGTGAATGCTGGCTGCCTGAAGGACAAACCAAAATGACTATTTAAGGCACTAAAAAAGGAAATCATTTAAAACAGAGCTGATTAAAAGGAAGAAACTATTCTTCCAATGAGAAGTGAATTGCTCTCAGCTGGCTTTAGTGCTGAGCTTTGCCTGCAATGAGAACCAAATACCAGTTGCCTGATAGTGCAAGTATTTTGGAGGCACTTCATCAGCCATGGCTTCAGTTTTTCCTTGTGTGTAACTGCAAAACAAGACTACTGCTTCTGCTCATCGTGGCTTGGTGATTTTTCCTTTGGCTGTGCTATTCAGAAGCTAACAAGGCTGTTCTTAGCACAGCATTTAAAGCCCAAACTCTTTCTTACTACATCCACTCGGAAGCCCTCGCACAGCCTTGCTTGCCTAAATAGCAAGAGGTTCAAGAAGAAAAATCAAGCACTACCATGCATCTTTCTCACAACATGACAGTTTGTGTTCTTCAAAAGACTCCAAAGAGTCTTGATGACATGCTGAGTTCTCAGCACCTCAGAAAAGAGGAGAAAACAGGGAGATGGAGGTGCAAGTACTGAAGTTTTGCCAGGCGAAGACCTGATTTTTCGATGCAACACTCGTTCCCAGAACACACAGAACAACACTAGTAGGAGCGTCTACTTTCGTAGTTAGCACCTTTGTTTGCTGCGTCGAAGAGGTTGAGGGAAAAACAATAAATCAAGACAAATAAGGGAATCCAGTTATTTGACATAGGGTCCTAAAAGGCATAGCTCAAAACACAAGAAATATTTCTGAGAAAGGCAACGCATGCCTGCATTGGGTCAACCTGTCTGACTTTTTATGACAGTCCATAGGCAGATTGCTGGATTACACAAATATATATATCAGTCTTATTTTGCTTTAAATCTGAAGATCAGCAATTGTCCCAAACAACACTAGAGCCAAAGCTCTGCAGAGCTGATCCTGATATTTTAGCAAAAAATCCCACTCTCTTTTGAGAATGCGTTTTTATTCACTCTAGTACGTCCAGTCATGAAAACTGCAGCCTACACTGGGGACAAGTGCAGCCAAATATTTGAGGCTGGAGTTAGCCACAAGATCTGCACTGACAAAGAAGGGGAAACCTCCCCAAAATGGAAAACAAGGGTAGAGGAATCCATACTTCCCCCAAATTTATTGAAGGAATTTTAAGGTACTTTAAAGTAATTGATTTTGCAATGCCTAATATTCAGTCCAGATTTAAACTAACACATTTTTTGTTTCCTATCTTGAAACCCTCATAATGACCACAGATGTGGCAAGAATGTAAGTTCACGACGCGTTTGGGTTCACGATTCCAACCTTCAATCACAGCCATCTGATTCCTCTGCTCCATGTATTGCGAGACAGCTGTTGTTTCACCGTTCAAAAATATCTCGCTTCACCCTGCCAAAGGGAACTATCAGCTGCTTCTGAATGCGATGAAGCTGATGAGAATAAGTAATTTTGGTAGAACTGCAACCCCTGCTGTAAGGAAGCAGACTCTGGCTGTCCCTGACAACCGTGGCTTTGATCTGCAACAGGATGATCACAGCCCGGCCAGCGTGTGAATCCTGCACACGTGCAGAGACAGAATTGGTATCTTGGGATTAACAGGGGCTTCAGGATTCACTTCCAGAGCCCCCAAGCAAAAGCCGTTGTTTGGAACATGTCCAGAGTTGCAGCATTCCCTTTTTCTTGGAGAATTTACGAAATAAAACGCTTTAGTGAGCATTTTTTCTCATGGCTGGATTTGTCCCTTCTGTCTCATGAGATCACACAAAGTTCCTTTTGAGTTCAGCCTCTTCTTTAATTATTAACACAATTCCTAAATATTTCAGTGGGTGCTAAGTGTCAGGAAAACGCAGCCTCAGCCCAAAAAGGCCCTCCATTCCCCATGCCCTGCAGGGGAGCCCTTTGGGCACAGCTGCAAGACACGGAGTGTAACTTCCCACGGGGCTTTCGCTTGGCGTGGGGCATAATGCACAGGGCACGGCTCCCCACGGGCACGGGCTGTAACAGGG
>NW_010533108.1:0-329 GCF_000687285.1 Phaethon lepturus
GGCGGCAGGAAAGGAAAAAAGAAAAAGAACAAATAAGAAAGAGGAGAAAAAAGAAAAACACAACACACACACTCCCCTCCAATTTTCCCACTCCTGAATATTTTCTGGCTACGGATCTGTCAGGATTGGTCTTCTCTCTCCCAGGACCCACTGAGCTCGCATCAACTTCCACGTGTTTTTGGGGAATAAACACAAAATTCTCTGTGTTGGATGGAAAGCGGATTCCTGGCCCTGGCCTTACACCCGGGGAAAGGGGGGTCACACCTGCCACAGGGCCCCAAGAGACGTGGGTAGATTTGGGACGGTGAGGTGGCACAGCGGCTGGCCCC
>NW_010533108.1:360-3723 GCF_000687285.1 Phaethon lepturus
GCCTCGTCACCCTCCGCCCTAGGACGGCCAGGGGCTCGCAGCCGAGGAGATGCCTCTCTGGAAGGAAGCAGTGGGGAGCTGTGTGATGGGGCAGCCGGTGGCCGGAGGTGAGCGTGGTGGAAATAATCCACTCCCGAAACCGCCGTCTAGAAAGAGTTTGAGAGAGAGAAGGAGAGCTACAGCTGCCTCTCCATCACACCCAGTCTATAAATGAGATCTTTTCTTCCAGCAGGTATATAGTATATGTCAGTGTTATGCCCAGGGAGGACTTGCTTGCTGATACCCTCCAGCCTGTGTTATGCAGGATGCTCTTAAAACCCTGGTCCATGTAATCTCATGTCACACGCTCCAAGGGCAAAATTATGTCCTTTGCATTGGAGGATATATTCAGGCCATACGTAGCCTGCTTACCATCAGCAGCGCTTTTTCCCTGCAGGAACAACTACAACATCTCCACACCCAGCGGAGTCAATGCTGCAGTGCAGAGGATGCAGCTCCTGAATCTGTTTCCAGGTAACGTGTCTTGTGAACGAGCCATTTCACCAGCTGCACCTGCCCAAATGCCATGTGCAAGGGGATCCTGCACACGCAGCCGGGGTGCTGCTTTGTCCGCACGGGTGCCTGCCCTGTCCTGCTGCCGCTCTCCGGGGTTCAACCTTCCTCCTCCAGTGCACGATGTGGAGATCAGGCAGTGGCACTGGGAGGGAGGTGGTCCCTTCTCATGCACCAGTGACTCACCACACAGCACTCTGCTGTCCCACGGCCCCCCCCTCCAGCTGCATTCCTGGTACCCAGAACACTGTAATTAAACACCTCCGAAGAGCTCTGTTAGTACGAGGAGTACCCACAGCCGCAGGGAGCTGCAGAGAAAATAAAACTAATGGCCTGGCAACACCGTCCAGCTCCTCCCTAGCAGTCTGATAGGATGAATCTGAGCATCTCTGCTTTTTCCTGCCCTCCTGTGATGTTATTTTTCTGCGATCATATCACATACAGCAAAACTTAAATGAAAAGCACAATGGCAAGAACATCAGCCATGCAAAAGGAGAGAGCTTCCTACACGATCCCACCTGAAGCTGCTCCTGGACAGGAGGGTTGCACATCTTGGCTTTGCTTGGGCAGTGAGACGTGGCACAGGGGTGGTGGGATGGGTTGATGGAGGCTGAGTCGTCCGCAGAGCGCTGGGGGCACCGGCTGCTCTGCCATCCCCTTGGCTCCGGCAGAGACTGGTCCAAAAACTCACCACCAGCATCCGGCTGCATCCATGTAGCTCTGCCAGGCATGGGCCGGTGCAGCATCCCACGGGGAGGGGCGAATCCATGCCAGAGGCCGTGCCTGCCGGAGGGGCTGACCAGGCTGCCACCCAAAAAGCAGCTGCAAATCAGCAGTGGGTGCAAATCCATGTGGCTGACAGCTCTGTGCATCACCTCAGCACCTCTGGGTGATTCACCCAAACTTTCCCACCAGCATGCCGGACCCTAGTGACTCTGCTCACACAAGGGCTATGGATACCTCTGGGAGACATGGGTGGGCATCTCCTTCTTGCCTAGGAGCTGAAGGTATGCTCTTCAAGGCAGTGGTTTCACAGTGTGAGTAGCTGCCGAGTGTCAGGCATCTCTACATGCAGTAAGCAGGGAAAATATCATCATGGAAAAAAGGGAAAAGTTTGGGGCACTTTTCTTGAAAGTGGAAAAAAATTCTTTTTTCATGATAAATGAAGACAGCAGGGTTTGCATTTTTTTTTTAAAGATTTTTTTTTCCCCAGCTTTTCCTAAATTCTTCAAACACAAGCATCGCCTGCATCTTCTGGGAGGGCTTTTAGGAAACTGCCAGACGAGAATTTATGGCCTTGCAGGTGTCAGGGAAGCAAAAACCTGACTGTCTGACTCAGGTTTGGGCAATTTTAATGTATTTGAGCTCCTCTCTCTTGATACCTGGGAGATCAGATCCCTGGGGAGAGGCTGCTTGTCCTTGAGTCTCTCCTGGAGGTGGGACCAGTTGGACACTGGTATCAAAAAGCCAGGCGAGTCGTCAACCTGGGCCTGGGTGATGGGTGCCGTTTGTGGGGCCAGCGTGAAGGCAGTGCCACTCATGTCACCCACAGCAGGATGGGGTGGCTCCGGGAGGGTCCCTGCAGCCCCCTCCCCTGTGCTCCAGGGCTCTCCATAGCACTCCCACCCCAGGAGGGGCCAGCCAGACCCTGCAAATCTTGAGGGGCTCCCCAAGTTTCTAAGAAGGGGATTTTTTTCCCCAAAAGGGGAGTATGATGAGAGCTGGGTCTTTGCATCCTTATCTTCTTGTTTGGCTCTGAAACATTAAATCCAGGCCAGGGCATTAAACCATCTCTTGTTTAAAGCTTTCCTGGGGCAGGTATTTTCTCTGTGCTGGGCTGCTGATGGAGATGGCAGGTTTCCCCCTCCCCGCTCTCTCCCCACTTCCCCAGGCTTTGATCCCAGCAGTTCGGGAAACTGAGCTTTGAAAATACAGTGATTTCACAGACGTGTTGATTAGGAAATGAAATTCCAAGAAGCAAATGACAACCTGACTGCACTGCCTGGCTCCGTGAGGCTGGAGCTCCCCACCAGCAAATGTATTCTCATATTTTTTTGACACATCCAGGGTGTTGTATTATTAATAAAAAATGCAGACAGAACTTCTTAAGAGAAAATGACTTCCAAAGTCATTGCTTTTTGCTTTAGTTTTTCCTGTGAATCTGTCATCTTCCTTGAAGACAGCTCAGTTCTTTCTCTCTTTTGTGGAGCAAAAATGAAGCGTACACTTACCCCAGGGCAGGGACAGTCTCCTGGGCATGCAGAAAGACCCCAGGGATTTGTCTCCCCTAGCAGGCTGTTAATCAAGGTTTCCAGTTTCATAGGAAAATGGATGTAATGGAGGATGGAGAGAGGGCTGGGGACCATGGTGGTTAATTCTACAGAAAAGTAAGCCCAGCCTTGCAGTCCTATGAGGGCTGTATTGCATCTAGTTCATCCAGCTGGGATGGAGAGAGGACTAGCTGACGTGGCTGCCTCCACAGCAGCCGTAATGCCATACAGTGACTCCAAGTCAGTCTTTTTTATTCAAATGCCCCAAGATCCAGCTCTGAAAAACAATCTTTTCCCCCCTTCCATCTCTGTTAATAGCATTGTGCATTTTGAGTGCTCCTGAAATTATTCTGAGTGTATCAGTCCATGGTGGGAGGGTGTTTTAGGGCTGGTTCTTCTCATTTTTGCTACTGGGAAATCAGGGATTGCCCTCAGCAGGGAATAAGCTGCTTGGTACTCCAAGCCTAGGACAAGTGGGACGCCGGATCTGCCCTGCCTGGCCAGTCACCATCGCAGCGGCTGGGGGCCGGCCCACCTCCCC
>NW_010533108.1:3754-8203 GCF_000687285.1 Phaethon lepturus
CCCTCACTGGGGCCATGCTCAGGTCCACAGTAGGGAGAAAAAAACACAGAGGTAGGTTTCCATTTCTGGAATCTGCCATTTCCTTGGAGTCTTGATGTCTCGGCATCAAACTGAAGACTGCTGTGGGGTGACTCAGGCTGCTCTCGCTTCACCTGGGGGTCTGTTGCTCCCTCAGGAACCAGACCCCAGGGAGCACGACCAGGGGCTCTGGCTGAGCTCCTCGCAGCCCAGCCAGCTCAGAGCCATCGTACCCAGCAGAGCCCCAGGCTGCTTTGCAGACACCCATCTGTGCAAGGAAGCAACCCCAGAAATGTTGGGGTTGTGGATGCCAACATCCCAGCAGCTTAGCAGAGAGGCTGGGGATGGGGCAGGATCCGTCAGCCTCCAGCACCGGCCGCCAAGGGCGATGGCAGGGGCCGAGCTGGTTTGGCTTCAGAAGAGGTTCAAGGAGCTCCTTGAGGCTGGCAGAACTGCTGCGGGAGGGGAAAAGCCAAAACGGGCTATACCCGTGTGGAGCAGACATGTATCCATGGGGTACCCAGGAGCCATGGGCTCGGGTGATGGTTCAGACCCACTGCAGGGTCACAGCTGCAGCAGCGAGTGGGACTTTGGGAGGTCTCACAATTTTCTTTGTCTCCAGTTTAAAGTTTAATGGAAGGTTTTTAAAGAAGGCTTGAAAGGAAGCTGAAGAGACATTCGCAGAACCTTTCTGCAAGGTAGAAATACCTCTGTAGGAGGAAGGAGGAAGATCATTCACTGGGAAACATGGCAAGTAACCAGTAAAGGAGCGACCAGTCTCTGGTTGGCACCACAGGTTTGATGTGAAAGGGCCTTCCAGCAAAAGACAGGGGTTTTTTTTGAAGAGCTAGGGAAGAGGTGCGAAGAAAATCTGTCAAAGCAACGAGCCAGGAAAAGAAGCTTTGCAGAAGTGCTTTGAATGGGTGCATGTGCTGTGACAGGCGATATATCAGAACCAGAGAGGTTAAAGTATATAAGATGAGAGATGATGCTGCCATAGATGCAAAGGACTTTATCCTACTCTTCTCTAGCTTGGATATTCAGAAATACCCAAGCAAACAAGGTCTGACCTCCAAACACTGAACAGAGGTAGACAACAATAGACCCATAGATCATCTTTCCCACCAGCACAGAAAGGGTAAAACTATTTCTCTCGCAATGGGTTGCCTCCCTTCCCTTGGTGCTGCTTAAAAATCACTTCAAAAATTAAAAACAGGGATCAGCCCTTACATCTGTAGCTTGTTCTACACAAGACATCCCGCTGGGAAGGGCATTTTTCTGGTGAACTGCAGGAAGCCCGTTTTGTGCTCCACAGCGCTCGTGCTGCGGCAGGCCCCCTCCCTCCTGCGCATGGAGGCATCCCCGAAATGCTGGGGGCTCGTCCCCCTGCAGCGTGGGGTATGCAGGCAGAAGCGGGGCAGGAGGTGGGGATGCGGAGTGGGCACGGGTTGGGAAGAGGCCGGGCAGCCCGAACCCTGCCCGCCATCCCCCCACTGTCACCCGTCTCCATCCTATCCCCACCCCTGCAAAGAGCAGCTTGCAGGTGACATCTCTGACACTTCCAGCTCTCGCCCCGCAGCTTTTCATCTCTGGCAGCTCACCGGAGAGCGCCGGGGGAAGGGAGCATATGCCAAAGCAGCTCGTCTGAGGCACCTTCTTACTAATAACATTACGTGCCCTCCGAGCAAGAGAAAGGTTTTGATACGCGGTTACAGCGGTGGCCAGAGTATCTCCCCTCTCGCCGTGCTGCAGGGGATGCTTTTGCCTCCGTGCTGGTGGCAGGAGGCAGCTCTGCGACGGGACGGGGGACAGAGCCGCCTCTGTTCGAAGCGGTGACACAAAAAGCACAGGCTGGGGGCAGCCGGGAGCACGGGCTTCTGCCAAAAGTCCCGTTACGGGAGCGCGTGGGGTGAGCAGATGCTGTGCGACGCGCCGGAACAAAGGCAGCGGCTGAATCAATCTGCAGGAAGAGCCACCTTCCTCCCCCCGGCTGCCCGCAGGGTGTTTGCCGCACGTAACCACCGAATCACGACAGCCTGTGGTAATTACAGGGTATGGAGCTCAGGCTCGGCTCAGCTGCAGGGAATCTCGCTCCTCTCCTTCCAAGGGACACCGTTGGTAGCTCGGAGGAATTCTGGTGCTGCCCTAATTAACGATGTATCCTGTTAACGGGTGATCCTACACACTGAATGCAGGTGACAGACAGCAGCACCAAGGTGATGGATTTACCCATGGGGGGGAGAAGGTGTTCTGGCATCCTGGCCCTCTTCCAGACGAAGGCAGGAGCCCAAGGGAGGGTGAGAAACTGAACTGCCAGGTGATGCTGGTGTCCCCTCCGGGTCCTGTCTGCCCCTCATGGCTCCTTCCAGGAGCTAGAGAGCATCTTATTGCAGCCCCGATTTCAAATGGAGCTGGCGTCCAGGGCCTGGCTACGGGGAGGTGGCAGCGGCAGGAGATTGTGCCCACGGGGGCCTGGGAGGCCCTGCCGAGCAGTGGCAGATGCTCTGTCCTGGGGCTGCCCACAGGGGTTGGCCTGTGAGCATCCGTACCAGGGCCCAAACCTCTCCTTGCCTTTTGCTGGCTAGCTTGACAGGCAGCCCAGCAGCTGCCAAGGATGAACTGGTGGCTCTGTCCATCTCGGTGCATGGAAAAGCATCACTCCTGCATCGTTTTCTGAAATACATGGGGGTGCTAAATATGCAGGTCTGCTTCTCTGGAGCTCTGAGCCTCGTGACGATGCTGCTCCGGTGCGCGGCGGCTGGAAGGTGCTGCTGGAGGGAGCTGGGGACCAGCCTGCAGAGGGGAGAGCAGGCTCGCCAGGCCTGCTTTCCAGCTGCAGGGATCCAGATCTGCTTCTGCTCTCTTCCTCCCGGGTAACATGGAGAAAGTCAAGAGTTCACTGAATCACTAGTGGGTGTAAAGCCAGGGAGATCTGAACCAGACCTACTCCCTTGCGTTCTGGGAAATTAACTCCCAGTAAGATTTTCGGAGGAGGATGAACCAACGAGGCACTCGGATCTCCTGAGCTTTTGATGGCAAGCGAGTTGTTCCCTTTTCATAACTTCTACTGCTTTTTATGTCTGGGACTCCTGAAACCCCCATTGACAGCGGATGCTCTCACCTGTGCATACCTCAAGCTCTCTGGGGTGCAAGACCCACCAGACCAGTCATTACAGAAGGTTTTCTGGGGACTGTCCCCTTCCCTACCCCTGCTGCCTGTACCCAATTCACTGGCCAGAAACATAGGCATGCACATGTTTCAGTATGTGTCTCGTTTTTAATGCATTTATTTTTAGCTTGTTTTTGTGGCCGGTAGAGGATTCCACAGGAAATCCTGCAGCCATGGGATCATGAAAAGCTCAGGTTCCCGATTGTGTTACATACGTTAACAGAGATGTGATCTATACAGAGTTTTTTAAAAAGCAGCTATAAATACTTCCTCCAGCTGCACCAATATCCCCTCGTCCCTCTTCCCTCCATGGCACCTGTTGACACTCATGTGCCCAGTTAAGATTAGCTGCTTCACGGGGAAGGGAAGCTCCGACTCCGGAGCCATCCCGCCCTGTCCTGTCGCAGCAGCACCTGGCCGGTCCGTTTCAGGAGGCCGCTTAGGCTGTCCAAATTTGCAGAACCCCAAAGGGTCGGCTCTGCCACCAGGTTTGCTTGACCCAGCAAGCAGCTCCCTGGGGGAAGAGACCCAGGAACTGGCCCCAGGTGATGTGGTGGCTCCTTGCCATCTGAGCTCCAGGGCAAGGGCAGCCCCAGCCTCCTGGCCAGGCACTACAACCGCTGTGCTGAGGTTGTCAGTTCTCAGCCCTGCTTCCTTCCTAAGCTCAGGCCGGCCCAGAAAGAAGGGGTGCTTGGGGCTAATGTGTGCATGCGGGTTTTGTTTTGCAGTCATGAGGTGCACTGCCAAGTGCATTGTATCCCTCCAGCTGTGGAAGCAGCTGGCTCTTTTGCAGGACCCCTCCGGGCTTGCTGGAATGAGTAATGCCCACAGGGTTGGCCTGTGTAAAATACAGAGATATGCAGACTATGCAGCTCGGGTTCATGGCATCCAAGCATAAGGGACATGTTTGGGTTATTTTGGCTAGAAGAAGAGGGACTTCTCGCCCGTGAGAGATGGCTCCTGGGCTCCTCACCGGCTCTGAGCATCATGGGGAGAAGGTGCTGCACCGGGTGCCCCAGCCTGAGCTAGCACATGCCCGGAGAAACCAGCCACCGGGAATTGGTCCCATTGGTTATGTGATTCACGCAGCCGCCGAGCTCAGTCCCAAAACCGTCTCCCATGTAGAGAAAACCCCAGCGAGGTGAGAGGGAGCTGTGCCAGCGGTCGGCCCCTGCTTCCCTGCAAAGCTGCCAGCCCCGTGCTGGCGTCCGTGGCGGACGCTGCTCGGCAAGGTCCGGCTCCGGGCTGTGCCCCGGCCGTGA
>NW_010533108.1:8252-12588 GCF_000687285.1 Phaethon lepturus
CCGCCGCCTGGGGAGCCTATAACGTAGCGGTTGCAGACGGTGTTCCCCTTCCGCGCTGGGATGGAGCCAAGACTTTCTTAAAGGTTTGTTTATGCAGAAATTATCCAATTCATACAGAGAGATTCCCTCATTTGCCACTTTCTCTCCTACACAAGAACCTGCCTGTCCTGCTCTCTTGTCCCTCTCCCATCCCCCTGGGCGACCCATTCTCCTTGACCAAGACAACTCAACCTCAGCAGGGGCAGGACTCCTACCAGGGCTTCCTGCTCCCCGAGAGAGCTGGAATCATGAAGCAAATGGTTGAATTCCATGTGACCAGCCCAGTGAGAGCTGTTTAGATATCTTCCATCTCCTTAGCCCATCGGCTCCGGATCAAGCTGCTGATGGGAGCTGGTAAGCGT
The DNA here is from genome assembly GCF_000687285.1 of Phaethon lepturus. Taxonomy (NCBI): domain Eukaryota; kingdom Metazoa; phylum Chordata; class Aves; order Phaethontiformes; family Phaethontidae; genus Phaethon; species Phaethon lepturus. Next base: position 8,654 of record NW_010533108.1, read on the forward strand.
GGGATGGAGCTTGGCTTGGGGTCCTGGTGGTCCGGATGAATGCCATAACCTTTCACACTCCTCTGGCTCTTGGTTCGCCCTGGAGCCAGGAGAGCTGCCTGGTGAAAGTTTAGCTGAACCTGAAACACGAAACATCTTGGCTTTCACAAATGAGCATTTGCTGGTGAAAGCTCACCTGTGGACTGCATCGTGAGACTGGGGCCTGATGCAAGAGCTGGAAGGTGCACTCAGTTCAAAGTTAAAGCAATTGGAAATTTACCCCATTGCTTGGGAACTCTTCTGATCCTCACCTACGCTCTCTTAAACTACACCTCTGAGTGTGCCACGCTCCCAGGCTGGGAGCTGGGTTTGTGTCACATCCCTCTTTGCCAATGTGCAGGATTGACCGCAAGTCAAGCCAAGCCCTTCTCCCCAGGTAGACCCTGCTGAGATCCTGACGTGGGTCCTGTGTACAGGGGTTTCAGACGCATGTTTTCAGCCATGGGTCAGGTGTGCAGCCCCACTTTACTGTACCCCAGTAGCCCCAGCTTCTTGTGCAGACGGGATGGCAGAAATCCTAGGAAAGGCTCATGGTACCATCATGGAGAAGAGCACAGAAGGAAAAGTGGGATTACTCAGGCTCAGCTGATGGAAGAGAAGGCAAAGCCCTGGGTCAGAAGCAGAGGACAGTGGGCTTGGAGGTGAATTTGTTCTGTTTATGGAGATTTGAAATTCAGACCCAAAACACCGCAGTGGAGCCCATTCTGGAGGAGCTGTTGTCACACACCACAGGATGTGTGAGGACTGCCCTGGTGCTCCAACTACCCAGAGCCTCCTGGATCTGCAGAAGGTCTTGGCAGAGGGATCAAATGTAAGCCAGGGAGGGGAACAGCAGGGTTTGCTGCCTTCTGCCCTGCTCCTCCCAGGCTGTCTCTTTTGTCAGGGCTCCTGACAGCCCTTTCAGCTGAAGTGCACTCCAAAAAAGGATGCCGGGGTTATCTAAGACTCCGGTACCTTTGGTGACTCACACGCCTTGTCCTAACACGCCGTTCCCCACAGTCGTTGTGTAACCTCACCAGCAAAGCACGCGGCGGCTGGCCCCGGGGATGGGGAGCTGGCACGAGGATGGGGAGCCACAGCCCTGGGGACGTGCAGGCTCTCCCCTCCGGGGGAAAGGCAAACCCACCGAAGGACCACCCCATCCCTCTGGCACAGGAAGAGGAAGGAGTCCCGACACAGGGTTGGGAAATGAAACAGACAGGGAAATGAAAAATGCAGGACTCATTGGACTAGAAATCTTGTGGTTGGCATCCAAACCTGTGGTTTTCCCTGTTGTGTGCTGGTAGTGAAAGGTCTGCTAGTGCTTGTAATTAAAGTGTTTGTTGGTAGGAGGGCAGGAGAGGGGTATCGTCTTCCCTCGGCCAGGAAACCTTCCCACAGTGAAGGAGCCCGAGTTTTCTCTTGTTTAAGCAGGGAAATATCAGGATGGACTTTGCTGCTGGCACCAGAGACACCGGCTGCCTCTCCGGCACAAAGGAGGATCAGGCCTTTGAGGAGCTCCTGGAGCTCGCGGTGGAGGGGCAGGCAGGGCAAGAGGCAGCCCGCTTTGCAGCAGCGAGGGGTGCAGGCATCCACGGGCAGCAGCGCCGGGAGTGGGGGCAATATTCCCAGCAGGGGGGTGGGGACGGAGCAGCCCGAGGATGTCAGGATGGATAAACCCACAGGGGCAAACGGCACGTGGCTCCATCTCGGTGCAAGAGGCTGCGAAGGGGAGCGTGTGTGCCTGCGTACTGAGTCTGTCCCCGGCTTCTGGCAGCCGAGCCCAGTCTGCCACACTTCGCCATCTCCTTGGGCAGCATCCCTGGCAGCACAGAGTGTGGCAGCGGCCGGCAGAGCAGAGGGGACCTTGTGCCAGCCTCACCTTCCCTCCTTATTCAGAGTCTGCAGTGGCTGGAAGGACACAAGTCACACCTGGCCGGCTGTACCTCAGCATTTTGTGTGGCCGTGGTTTGGTTTTTCGCCCTGCCCATATGCTGTGTTTCAATGCGTGCACCATGAATTGAGCTCAAACATCTCAGGTCCCCAAGGCAGAGGAGTTGCTGTAGATGTGGGCATGTTGGAGGAAGACTGAGCATTGGCAAGTAGGCAGCAAACCTCTGCTCCTCTGAACTCATCCTGACGAGGAGGTTTGGACCCCATCCTGCCTTGCACTAGTGTCTCTCAAAGAAATCAGAGGTACTGAGGAGCACGCTGCAGGTTCGGGTGCTGCCTTGTGACTTCAGGGCCAGCTCATCAGTTGGGACAAGTCAGGGTAGCTGCACTGAAGGCAGTCCAGATGAGCAGATATTTTCCTGATGTCTTGCCAGTCCTTGATTTCTGTCCAGGACTCCACACCTACTCCAGCCTACCTTCTGGTGCAAAAGTGCTGGGTTTGAATCATGCAAAGGATTTGCAACCTGGCTCATTAGCTGAACCGAAAAATAAAGTTAATGAAATTCTTGTTCAGCCAAGGATCTGGTTCCCAAAGTTTAGTAGCTCTGCCATGGAGTGATAACATATTGGGGCTGACTCTTGGATTCACGACTCCACTTTTAGACTAGTGTAAAATCACAGTAACACAGGCATTCGACTCATTATTTATGATACAGTTATAAATTATACAATTTTGCCCCCTCAGTCCATAGCTAGAAACCACCACTTCCCACATGTGGCATATGCGGTGTTTTATTTTTAAAAAATAACTTCCACCTTTCTAAAGAGTAAAGGCAGAGCAAAAAGATGAATTAATGTGACCTATTATTAAGTCACAAATACTTACAAGCCCACAAAACCATGCAAGCATTCAGCTTCCTCAGGAAAGAGGGCAACTGAACCGAACTTCAGAGCCAGAACCTTGCTTGGTGGAAAGAAGAAGACACTGGCTTCAGCAGAAGCATCTGTTCCCACCAGCAGCTCTGGTTCCCAGAAATGGCTCACCGTGCAGCCCAGCACCGGTAACATTGAGAGATGCTCATGAGAAGCAAGCCAGTTATTTTCCCAGATTAATAAGGCAGAAGAATCTACAAGTTGTGTTCTAATGGCTACAACCACACAGCCATGCCGAATTAGCTCTGCAGGAATACGTCCTGCCTTTGCGAGCCATGCTGGCGGGCTGCGTGGGCACAGGATGTCTCCGCTGACTGGCGGTGCTGCCTGCCACCGGCGCAGCCCAGCGTTTCTCACCGTAAAGCCCGCTTCAGTCACATTTTGCCAGGGTCTTACTCACCCAGTCTGGCCTCGGACGTGCCAGCTGGCTGCCGTGCCGGGCGGTCTCAGTTAGGGTAGCTTAGCAAGGGTGAGGCTGGAGGATAACATGTTTTGTCCTTGACCTTTTGAGAAAGCTCTAGGATGAAGAGGTAAAGAGAAGACATGCGAGTGTTCTGGGGACAGAGGGGAAAAGTCTAAGATGGGATGGGATGGATGAGGAGGGGCAAGTAGGGATAAGGAGCTAGGGGAGAGGAAGAGATGGACCTCAGAGGACATGGGACAGAAGGAGGAAAGACTAGTCCCTTCTCCCCATTAGGATGTGTCCCCTGCAATGCCTGGGATGAACAAAATATTCCCATCTGCATTTCTCCTCCATCACCAGCTGAAACTTTCTGGTCCTACATCTCACGTCGGTGGACACATTGTGGACGGCAGCCTTCCACGGTGACAAATGCTTTGTTAGTTCCTGTCACACTTCTGCCTGGTGGCCTCGGCACTCTGGCTCTGCTGCTGGCCCTGTCACCAAGGCATGGTGGGTCTGCTGGGGACCTCCAGTTTGCTTCGCCGTGACCCAGGAGTGCCCGTGCGGAGGCGAGCACGTGTGCGAGTGACCTTCAGAAAGCTGAGGTTACGCAGCCGGCCGCTCCAGATTTAGGAGCCACCGAACGAAGGCTGCTTCCGCATGTTTCTCGTTTCACTCTTTACTCAAG
>NW_010533108.1:12619-23252 GCF_000687285.1 Phaethon lepturus
AGGCTCATCTCTGTGCACAAAATGGACAGTTCCCACCTGCAGAACAACAGCTAAGCAAAAATCCTGCTCGGAGAAATAAATCCTGCTCGGAGAGATACCTGAAGCCACCCTGTGCGAGCCCTAAAGCAGTTTAACTGCTGAGCTTAGGGGAAATGAGCCCACGTCGTTGTGCTACAGCATTTATATTGCTCCTGGTAGAGGTTCCCGCTCTAACCCAGCTAACCACACAGAACAGCCGTGCGCCATCAGCGTATCCCGGTGAACAGCTCTGAGATTTTCCTTTCTTCGTCCTGGCCAGCGTGTTGGCTCCATGCTGCCTTTACGGCTGATAGCACAAGCTTCCCTTGGGCTTCAGCGGCCGGGAGTTTTGCAGTCCCTGTTGAACTCAGCTTTGCAGGCTGCAGTCCCCTGGGGAGACACTTTCCCCCCCAATTCAGCGGCTTCGCCGCCTCCGGCAGCAAAGCAAAGAGGATTCCTCTCCCACGCGCAGCTCCGTGCCCCTGGAGCAGGTCCTGTACGCGGGGGCCTCTGGAAAGGCAGCATGCGGTCCTGTAATTAAAGCCTGGATCCTAATGTGCAAGTACAAGAGAGACCGCATGCCAGCTGATTTACTTTGTAGCTTGAATAGCGTTTCTTTAATGTAGGTGGGTTGTTTTTTTGGATTTTTTTTTTTCTTTTTGTGCGTGTGAGAAACATAAATAGGACTTCATCTTTTATGCATTTTCTTGTGCCTTCTAGACCCAAAGCTTCTCTCCATCGTTTGACATCATTCCTTGTTTTGAAAGACGCATTTACTAGAAAAAGACAGGCGGCTGTTTTCATTGCAGTACATCACATTCACATACATAAAATATTAAAAGTGATACAGATGAACCCAAAAACAATGCAGTACTTTAGAAAACAGTATTAGTCTTTTCCCTAGGTGTTAGGGAACGTGATAAATCCTACTCTGTTATACATTACAGCCTCCACAGATTCCCAAGGGGAGCGTGTCACGCTCACAGATACCGGGAGGGCCTGTTAGGAAGGAGCAGAAGGTGGTTTCCTGTTATATGTATGCACACACACAGAGGGATATAAATATGTGTATGTGTGTGTATAGATGCTTATATAGCACTTGTAAGCGCTGCTGGGTTGCGTTGGCTGTGTCTGCCCCACACTGCTATCTGCCACGGGCAGAGTGCCTTTCCCAAGCCCTCCCCCAGTCCATGCTGGGTCTTCCTGGAGAAGCCCTGAGAGAGATCCTGAAGTCCCAGGGCACAATACCACGAAGGGAGCTACGGGACATGGCAGCGGATGGCAAACATGGAGCAAATGCAGCCCTGTGTAAACAATGTTTTCCTCTCATGGGCAGCCCCATTAAAGGAGCCCTTTAATGTCCTCCAAACATCCCCACTCAACTCATTGCAGTCAGACTTTGGTCCCAGGTGAGCCCAGGCTTGGTCTCAGCTGGCTGCAGATGATGCCTCAGACCTTCAGCAATGCCCCCTGAGGACATGTGCCCTAGCAGGTCATCTGCCTCATGTAAGGAGGCAGAATGATTTTCTTCCTCTTAAAGGGTGTCCTAGAGGCTCAGCCCCACAATAACCAACTGCAAGAGTCACTGAAGCCAGGTAGTATTAGGAAACAAGAACTGAAGCCGTCAAGGATCACACCCAGCGTGGGACTTAACGTGACCTCTCAGTTCGCTCCTCCTTATAAGAAGTGCAGATTTACTCAAAAGGAAAATTCTCCCCAGGTCAGTGCCTACATGTTTTTCCAGCCACTAGCTTCTTCCCTATCCCTCAGATCCGTGTGCTTTTCCAGTCTATCAGACTTTCCTTCATGTCCTGCAGGTGTGTTCCCTTCCTCTTCTCCCCCCAAAAGTCTCCAGCAGCCCACCCAGCCCCGGCCCCTCTGACACTGTCCTTCCCTTCCCCTCCTGGGGCAAGGCAGCGGGAAACAGCACGGCCCCCAGCTCCCTTCTTACCGGGGTTGAAACCATTTCATCTGCTAATGTAGACACACAAAACTGCTTTCAGGAAGAGCTGTTTGAAAAATCGGAGCAAGCATTTACTGAATTTCTAAAAATCTGCAAAGTCCTCCCCATTCTGCTGGCTTCCAAAGGGAGGAATCTTTCCTTTGCTCAACAAGTCTTAGAAAAGGTTTATAATAAAATTATTGGTGGCTCTTTTTCATGGGTGTTTTGTTTCTCTTTTCCTTTTTTCCATCTTGCTACTGAAAAAAAGGGTAAGTATAAAAGGTTTCTAAAGCATTCAAAGTCATATCCCTGCATTTCTCTCCAATATTATATTGCTTTTCAAAATCAGCTTGAAAAATCTATAATGACTGTGAAAGTTTTAAAACAAATTTAAAAGGCTCCCAAAGTTCAGGTGGCTTAAGCTTCAGTAGCCACAAAAGAAAATAAAACCAGAATGAACAGAAAATACGAAAACCCTTTTATGGGCAGAAAACATTAATGGGAGAAACATTAAAGGTGTTAATAGTACCAACACCATATTCAGCATTGGCTATAAATGGGGAAGGGAATGTTACTGTTGGCAACCTTAGGCAATGACGGGAAGTATTTATTAGCTCAACGGGATCCTATGTTTGCAAGGGTAAACCCTGCCAGCAAGACTTATCGTTCTGTTGCCAGATGAGCAAAGAGGCCAGGGAGGAGGTAGGTGGCAAAATGGGCATTCATTGAGGGGGGGGGAGAGGTGCAGAGCACCCCAAAAGCAGCACTCCCCCAGCAAGAGGGTCCCTGGGGCTCCCCGCCTGCCCTGCTCCCAGCAGCTCCCAGCTGCGGCTGCTCTGACAGTATTTTTGTGAATGGTAAAAGGAGACTTTGGTCCAACAAGTCCCAGGAGAAGTACCAGGCTGAAACAGGGAAGGGCAAAAGGGAAGAAGAGCAATGAATGGTAATTAAGGTAATATAGTTGTAGTCACATGTTTGTGTGTAAATCATGGGATGCTGTATAATGTGTGAAAGGAAAATCAGTGCAAGCTATTCAAAGGGAAACTCCATGATACACGGAGAAAACTCTTCAGCTGTACGCCACAGGCTGAATTTCTCCACAAAGAATACCTACAGCATGCATGGACTTCACTGCCAAAAGGGACTATTCATTTATTAGGTTTATATAGTGACAGGTACTTCAAGCATGTCATACAGAGCTATGTGATTTGTACAGACTGCAGACCTAATCCCAAGACTTTTATTGTCACCAGTGAAAAAAGGCTAAGCTGTGACTGGCACTCTTGGCCGGGAAGAAGAGCCAGTGCCCTGACTATTTTGGGACAAAGGTGTCCTGTTCCTCCAAAGCCTGAGCTGGGAGCATGCCCTCCCTGCCGGGGAGCGCTGGCCAGGCTCGCTGCTGGGACAGCTGGGGGGAACCTGGCCCTCATCAGCAACTTCAGATACCTGTTCAGATAAATACAGATGCAGATTAATACAGGACTTGAGTTTATTATTTGCATGTGTTTGAAATGATGGTATTCCTAATTCCTACTTTTTATTTTGATAATATTAAAATGTTCCTTCTAATTAATTTTGTTCTTCTATGCATCTTGAAAACTGTCCTGTGCTTAGATGATAAAACATCCTCTCTCTCTCCAAAAGTGGTTTTGTGTTCTTGTGTGATGTGAGTTCTAATCAGGATTGGGGCAACAGCATTAATGTGATATTTTTCCAATTCAATTTGAAACTGTTGACCTTCTAGCAGGTATTTTCATATCAGCAGCTCATTTTTTCCTACAAAACAAGCCCAAACAACTTATGTATTTGTCATCTCCTTGATGTTCTGAAACAAACCAAAAAAAAAAAAAGGTGATAATGTTATTACACATCTAATGTAGCAGTAGTAAGTATGGGTCTGTTTCTTCATCTCCTGGCTTGCTGTCATTGAGGAGACTGGAAGGCCAAAGGTGCTTTAACACTAGAAGACCAAAGCTGCTGCGAAGTACCATGCCGGGGACCATACACAAAACCCGTCTGTGTCATGTATCCCTCTGTCTGGTCTTCTATAAATCTTTCTTGAGAACCATCCATGCATTTAAAAAAGACCCTTTGTAGTCATAGTGCTAGGTTGCAATATAGAAACTCAAAATAAACATGCAAATTAAGTATTTCTTCCCATGCTTTTGCAAAGGTTGCTTAGGATTACAGAGTTAATTAATTGTTCAAAACCCCCTTGTTTCAGTAGAATATATAACGTGGCTGGCTTTATCAGGGTGACTATCAGGGATGTCTTCTCCAAGACATAAGCACAGCACTACAGATGCATGTGATCTCCAGTAACTTTCTGGGCAGTGGGGAAGCTCCAAAGGAAAGCAGATGTTGGGAAAGTTTTTGGAAAATGTAGAGAGAAAGATCTAAGTATTTATAGGCCTGTCTCCTGACACGAGTCCCAGCAGTATAATGGAATGACTCATATGGATCTAGATTAACAAAGAATTAAGGGAGGGAAATATAATTAATGCCAATCAACAGAAGTTTATGGGAAGAGACCCTTTCAAACTGACTTGTTATCTTTCACTGAGGAGATTGCAAGATTGAGTGATAAATGGAATGATGCTGATGTAAAATACCTGGACTTCTTTAAGGCCTTCAACTTGTTGCAGCAGGACATGTTGATTAAGAAACCAGAACAATACAAACCCAACGTGACACATATAAAATGATTGTCTAACTAATCATCCCTTAAACATCACCGTGGTGTTCCCAGAAGGGTGCTCGGGGCACCGCGGGCAGCAGGCACTGCTCCCTGGGTGCCACCCTGGGACATGTGGCTCAGTGTCCCATTCCAACCATTTACTGAGCCCTCAGGCCCTGCACCCCTTCCCTTTGCTCACTGGCAGAAATCAGATGTTTTTTCTCAGAGTTGTTTATTTTCCCTCTAGCCCTTTCCCACTCTGGGACAGCCAGTGCATTGTGTAAATTTTCAAGGTGGCAACTACTTACCAACAATTTTTTAACAGCAGAAAAATGCAATATGGTCCTGTAACCCTGCACAATTGGTTCTTCATCTGCACCAATTGATATTTTATCAAGGACTGTTAAGAAATGAAAGGATTCCTGATAAGCTTTGCAAATGACACCAAGACAGAGAGAAGAGGTGGAAATTAAAGGATGTGTCACTGGTGCAGAGAAAACCAGTTTGCAAAATTGCGTTCAGGTAAACGATACACATTTGAGTACGACCAAAGTTAAAAATCATACCTGTAGGAATAATAGAGCATAGTTTCAAGACAGGAGATATGCATGTGGAGGGAAGGGTCAGAGCTACTGAAAAAGGCACATGAGTCACAGCTGAACACGAGTTTCCAGAGTTCAGAGTTATAGTATATGAGAGTGCTAAACAGGTTCTTTGGCTGTGGCATCAGCAAAATGAGTTTTATCATGTCTGTATTTGGGTTTTGTGTTGTTACAGCTGGAATACCATGTTCAAAAAAACATGCATGATAGTGCTTACAAATTGGTCACAGACCCCAGGATTTCAATTTCTCTGGTCCCTTAAAGAGATGACTGTGGGGTAAGCTGAGTCCTGGTTGGGAGTAAAATTTTGATCAGACAAACAGGAGAGATCCAGTACCTGGAAGCTGTCACTAGGCATATCCAGAGTAGCAGCAAATGTTTCTAATGGTGAGCAATCACATGGCAGTTTTCCTGGACAAGGATCCTTTGCCTCTGGCAATATTTAAATGAAGATTAACCTTGGTTTTCCTGAAAGATACAATCTAAATCAAATGTTAAGTTACTTTAGAGAAATCCACACAGAGGGAAATTCAGGTCTTGGTTCTGCCAATGCTTTGGAGATCGCATTAGCAAGAACCTGGACCTTCATCTGAGGTGCCTTCAGAGACCACTGGGGCTCAGCCCAAGCCTGGACCTGAATGCACGTAGAACAGGGTGGACTTAAAAGTGGTTTGAGTGTACACTGAGCTGTCTGTGTAGATACGTGTGGAGGTCTCTGGAGAATAAATGATTCTTCTCAGGGAAAAGCAGGGAAGGGTATAACCAACAGGGATGGCAGCTGAGAGGCTCCGCTGGTGACTGAAGATGCAAATGGTTATTACAAGTGGGAGCTTCAGGTTGGATGCTAGATGCTCCGGGATTAGAGATGGAGAAGGAAGGTCTGTCTAACAACTCCTTGGCACGTCTCTCCAAGCAAAACCCAGCTCTTGGGGCTTATCATGGGCCCTGGGAATTTCAGCTGAGCCATGTACTTTCCATTAGCCCATCAACAATTTTAGATGTTCCTTTTCAAACAAGCGTGGGCTATACCATTTTTAGATAACCTGTGCCCAAACCCCCTTGAATTTATCTTACCTCTACAAAACAATTACTTCCCACTAATGCTTGGGTACACCAATTATTAATTTGTGCTTGAAAACATTACATGTGCTAGAATCATCTATTCTTTTCCCATCATTGTGAATGGAGTCTTTGATTCAGTACCAACCACACAGGAAACGGCGTAGGAGGAACAGTAACATGCCTGACTCAGATGGCAAAGCATCCGAAAGGATTTATGTTTAAGATGCAGCTCCGTTGGGGTCATGCGCTAGTAGGAATGGAAGAGGCTTGTTATAAAACACCTATTTTAGCTTCAAACACCCAGAGTCAAACTCAGCGCTAGCATCACCGCCAACTGGCTACTTGTCCTTTGCACCTCCTTTGTAACTCACAAGGTGTCAGGTTTATGGAAAGCTAAGGAGGTACTTTCAATTCTCTCCCTTTTCTAAACACTGACCTTGTGCCAACCCATAAGAGCAATGCTCTCACCCATCTCTCCGGAGCAGTGCAATTCTGTCCCAGAGCCTATGATTCGTATAGCTATTTGCGTCAAATGGTGGAGGAAATAGTGCAGTCCAGGCACTTGATAGCGATCCCGTCACAAAAGTTCACGTCTCATGCACCATGCCACATGGCTCTGCAGGCAAAGGACAGTGCACTTGGCCTTGCAGGTAAGGAATTAAACGAGCCGTGCAGTCCAGGAACCACCACAGTTTGCTCCCGTTTTCTCACAGTCGCAACCCAGTGCCTGAACCTCTCTGACACCCGAGGAAGGCAGAGCAGTTGCATTGCCACGGCCACTCTGCTGTCCCTAGGGACTTGCTCATCTCCTGTATGGAAAGGTGAGTTCCGAAGTTAAATGGGCATGGACCAAAGGAAGAAGTTAACACACAGAAAAACTTATTCCACCTTTCAGATCTCATTCTCTGACAGAGATTAAGTCGAGGAGGAAGATCTTTTCTGTTTCCATTGTTTTCTCTGCTGTCAAAAACACATTTCACCCTTGCCTTGCAGTGGGTTGCACTTGGACATTATAATTGAGCATGGACTGTTGATTCAGGTTGCAGGCAGTAATCAGTCCTTTGTCATCGCCATTTTCAAAATCACACACTTCTTCCTACTATAAAACACTGTTAAGATTATGTATTCTTTGGAAGTTAAAATTTTAAAAACAAATCCAAATAATGATTTCAAACACAAGTAATGATTTTAGTTTTAAAGGCAACACTGATGATGAAACAGCGCTGGAAATCTTCCACTGCATGGGATTATCTTACAATTTCTACAAGAAAAAAAAAACAATAAGGCATCAGAAAGAGGATGAATAATACTGCTTACATCCCTATGGATGTAACACATTTTAAAATGTGTTTTGCAAAGGCTTAAAGAAACACCAAAAAGTCTAAACTGATATTTTTGTATGAACTAAAATGATTTAATATTTGGTCAGATTCCCATCTGGTGTATACTGTCACAGCTGTAGTGCACAACAAGGCAGCTATAACAATTACATTAGCTGATTCTCTACTTGCCTCTACCAACTGATGTCTTTCAGTTCGCAGCCTTTAAAGTGAGGTGAGAGGAACAGACATTTCTTCAGCCAGTTCTGCATTTGCAATCCTTCTTCCAGAATTAAGACTCAAAACCTGTGCATTCAAATACATCAAAAGCAATCCTTATGTTTTGTCCAGCAATTGTAATCAATTCCACCACTTTTTGCTCTGAGCACAAATGCTGTTAAAGTTAGGGTCTACTCTGTGCAGTGCAGTTCCATGTTAAGAGATTCTTAGCGTGACTTTTAATGTCCAGAAGAAAAAAAAAAATCTAAATTCTTCAACAAAATGATGTTGTTTTGTATCACATTGTTTTCTTTGGTTTTCTGTGTGTGGTGACAGCCAAAAGAGTGACATAAAAAAGACACCTTAACTAGCAGATCTGCTTCCTGTGTGTCTTTGAGTCATATTCTCCAACTCTACCGGCAAAAACAAGTTTTTACAACTGCTGGCACTTGTTGCCAGTACAGCTCAAAGCACAAGCTGCAGCCTACTCTGGATAACACACAAACATTGTCATCTAAGTCCCACTTACAAAATCACTGTCACTATCACTAGTGATAGCACAAGGAACAGAAAGCACAATTTGATTATCAGACTGTTTTCTGAGTTTTCAGAGCCTTTAAATAGGAAAAAAAATCACCTTCTGACTTGTGAATCCATCTTAAGTAGTATCTGATAATATGCAGAATATTTATAGACAACAAAGAAATAGGAAACCCATGCAATCATTTTTTTTACTATGGCCCAATTTCTAAGAAGAAAATGAATACACTTTGAAATGAATTCATCTGTTTAAATGGGAGAAACAGAATATAGCAACAATGAAATATAAAAGAAAGTAGCTGCTATGCGGTTTGTCATTCCCTCTGCAAGTTTTGCTACACGGAAAAAACAGGACTAATCAATGTTGCCATTTATTGGCAATAAAACAGCAAAATCAGCTGCTGTTATTTTTGTGGTCTCAAGCATTTTCTTCAAAAGTTCTTATTTCAAAATCTCTTTGCCAATCAGAAACATGACTCAAAGACACAAACATTTCTTCCCCCACAACTTCCCTTCCCCTGGCATCCCCACCCCAGACCCTTTTTATTTGGACTGCAAGTATTAAGGGCGGGCTTTATTGAGGGCGATAGCAGAACTCCTATTGCATCAGCAGGCCTAGGATTTTCACCTAACTATGCACTATTGTGGAGCTCAGATTTTATCCGAGTGACTCCTGCTCCTATTGAACAGCAATGCAAGTATGCCTAAGAGAACACGTAGCTTCCTTTAATACCTCTTCACGCCTGTGCACAGAACTTCCACAGATCTCCGTTTTGCCAAGGCTCAGGACAGGTAAACCCATAGGTGCAAACAGCACTATTGAGCTCAGCGTGCTGCTCACACTCTGCGAATCATTCCCTGCTCCAGCGCCTGCAGTTCATCCTTCTCATGCTAGCTGGAGTACCCACGAGTGCAGGGTGAGAGCATTAGTCTTGTTAACAACTCAAGTAAACCTCTGTATTTTTCAGCCTTTTTTCTGACTCTCTCATAAGTCAATTACCATTTTTTACAAAGATGTTTTAAAGAACATATTCCACTGGCAAAAGAAAAGAAAAAGATGAAGCAGCAGCCCTGTGGCAAAAACAGAGAGTCAGGAGATCTGGATAATTTTCCTGGCTTTGCTTCAGACTTCGTGACTGACCTTGGCAAACCAGATAGAGGCAACTCCCACTCCCTTCTCCATGCAAAGGGTCCTGCCTGCTACCCAGAGGGACTGGCTGTGCCATGAGTACGTACCGTCTGAGCACATACGCACACATATGTACGCACAGAAATAGACATCGTTTGCACAAAAGGTGAGCATTCAAATCCAAAATTCCTGTCGTTGACAAAAAGCAAGCCATTAGCTTAAGTTGAGAGTGAAGAAGGAAGATCCCAGGCAAGTCTACTGGGTTTCCCCTTCTGCAGGTCAGGTGTTGTAGAGCGTTTTGTAGCCCTGATGATGAAGTAACAGACAAACGACTTATTTATTAGGTAGTGTCCAAAGGCTATCTTTCCTTCCTCATGTCTTTAAAAGCGAGGAAAGTATTACCTACATTGTAGGATGGATTTCAAGGCTAAGTTGGTAAATATTTATGAGAGGCATAAAGTTTGTCAGATAAATTATGCTTTAAAAAGTCAAAATGTTATTACTAGGCTGCCAGATCCCCAGAGATGCCAAGTTTCTACAAATCCCACCAGATGTAGCATTTTTTTTTCTACAGAGGTTCACATTTTCTCTGTAACAAACAGAAAAAGGTTTGTTTCCAAACCATTAATATACTGAATATACACATAAATATTTTGATAGCCCAGGTTTCCATCCTCCTCCACCAAATGAACGAAGCATCAAGTTGGTATGAAAACGCAGGGCCGTAACTCTGTATGGGCGCCCGACTGCTCCAGGCGAGATCTGCCAAGGCCAGATCCCCACGCGGGAGCAGCCTTCTTCATCACACACCATCGTTTGGGCTGGCGAAGTCCAAGAAAAGGGAGGGTATGCTGTGGCAGAAGAACACCCGAGGACCCAACACCGCTGTACAGCTGACACGTTTCTGGATTACAGATGCTCGTTACGGTTCCTGCTCCTGGCCCCCCAAGGAGGAGAGGCTGCCACTCCTCCAGCCACCCTCCGCGGCTTCATCCCCTCTCCCCCACACTGCTCCCCAACACCTGAGCTCCCCGCCCCGGTTCACATCGTTTCTCCTGTCCCGCCCTTCCCGGGGGTCCCGCAGCTCCCCGAGGGCCTGTTTAGGGGAGACCCCCCCGCTCCAGG
>NW_010533109.1:0-6898 GCF_000687285.1 Phaethon lepturus
GGCACCGCAGTGACCTGTTTCCCTCTCTCAGCGGCACCAGGAGTACCTGAAGATGCTGAGCGAGAGGGAGGAGGCGCTCGGTACGTGCTGGCCGGTCGTGGGCGCTGGGCCCTCGGCGGCGTGAGGGGCGGGAAGTGGGCGCCTGTGGCCCGAGAGCTGGAGCAGGGGCACTCGCATACTGTCCTGCAAGGTCAGCTCCTCGCTCCTCTCCAGTCACCCCGGGAACCTGGGCAGCGATCTGGGCGGTGGCCCCCGCAGCCCTTCGGTCCTGATGCGACAGAGGGTCGGGTGGGCTGTACAGAAAGCAGCAAGCAGGAGGACATCTCCAAGGTGTTACCAGGTCTCCTCTGCTGGGAGAAGGAGGTTACCCTTCATGCTTGTAGTGCCGGTGTTCAAGTCCCTCCACCCTTTAACACTGCATGCAAAGGCTGGGTCCCTGTCCCTCCTCCCCCACAGCACGGCACTGCAGCAACAAGTGAGTGTATCTTGTGAAAAGTTGGGCACTTTGCAGTGCAGGATTTCTTGTCTCCTCAGATGAGGCTGATGAACTGGAGCACTTAGTGACATCGCAGACAGAGTCAGTGAACATCGACCACCCAAACCACATTGTAACGGTGACCACCATCAGTGACCTGGACCTCTCAGGGGCACGCCAGCTGGGACTGACCACCCCTATGGTAAAGGCTTTTGCTGCCTCTCTGATTGTATCGGCCGTAAACATTCTTGGGGCTGGCTGGGTAGGGCTGGTGCTCCCTGAATATGCCCAAAGGCTTGTAGCTGACTGGGACCAGGGATGAAGGAGGAAACTCATAACTTTAACATTCTTCCACAACTTACGTTGGGCCGCTAAAGAGGAAGAAATGTCCTATGTGAACAGCTCACTCCAAACCTCCCTGGAATCCTTTGCTAGTCCCAACTGACTTTGTGTAAGTGAAAGGTGTCACAGGGCTGGATGGCAAGAATCTAGTGTTTTAAAAGCCAATACAACACAAACAGTGAGATTTCAGACTTTACTGCATGGGCTATCCTTAACCTCTTTCCTGTGTCCTGTCCAGGAAAAATTGCTATTAGCATGAGGAGGGACTTTTTTTTTTTTTTTTTCCCCCTCTCCATGATCCTGTGCTTGAACTACAAATAAGGAAACAATTCAGTTCTGGTTGTGGTTGCTCTTATTCTCAAAACATATTGTGGCTGAGATCTTCTATTTGTGTCATAGAGGTTTTCAGGCACTTGTTGACTTGATCCTTTTGATCTTTGTGACTTGTGACTGGATTTGAGCTCTTTGTTGAAGTGTATGTGTTAACCTTTTATGTTTGTAAAGTCATCTTCTAATCTGAAAATCCACTTAAAGAGGTTTTGATAGTAATTTAAGAAAAAAACCTGAAACCTTCAGTTCATAGTTTAGACTTCAGTTGCATGGCCATTAAGATCATGGTGAAGTTTTTGGATCTTAGGGTGGATTACTGTAGGACATAGAATCATTAAAGTTGGAAAAGACCTCTAAGATCATGAGGTTCAACTGTCAACCTAACACCACCATGCCCACTTAACCATGTCCTGAAGTGCCATGTCTGCACATTTTTTGAGCAGCTCCAGTGATGGTGACTCTACCACTTCCCTGGGCAGCCTGTTTCAATGCTTGACCACTCTTTCAGTAAAGAAATTTTTCCTAATATCCAGTCTAAACCTCCCCTGGTGCAACTTGAGGCCATTTCTTCTGGTCCTATTGCTAGTTACTTCTAGACTCCTGGACTTCTCACTGGTTGTCCCTTTCTGAGGGGCTATGACAAGAAACCTTGAGATTTGGACAGCAAGGGATGTGGAGAATTAAAAAAAAAAAACCTTAATCCATGACTAGATGGTTCACAAAACAGGGTGAAATGAAGAAGGCAGCAGAAACACCAGAACTGCAAAACTGCCTGTTTTAATGTGCCTATAGGGATTTTTTTTTTCCCCTCTTTTTTGCTTCCTTTTTAAGGGAAAAAGTGATGGATCAGAAGAAGAGAAAGGGGAAGAGGTGGTAAACAAGCCTGTAAGAACAATGCCCAAGAAGTCCAGAAACCCCTTCCTGTCTGAAAAGTATGTATAAATTCATTCAGCTCTTTACTGCTAGGCTCTGCAAGCTGGTCAGGATGATCTTTCCTTCCCAGATCAGCAGTGTGGTTGCAGGGGGGGGCCGCTGTGCTGCCTGGGCACCGGTGGGCAGGAGACAGCAGAGGGCACTGGCAGAGCACAAAGCCTGCCCCATTCCCTTCGCATCGATCACTGGTGACAGCAGCAGGAGGAGAATGTGGTGCAGGGCAGGCTTTGTCCTGAACTGTTTACCTAGTTCCTTCTCCAGATATTGCAGAGTGCAGAGTTTGTCTCTAGGATTGAAGGTCAGAAGACCCGAAAGCTTAAAGCTGCATTTTTCAGTATCCAGGATTTACAGCCCCTTTAGGCATACGGAGAATTACTTAACTCTGTAGTGGCTGGACAGCCTACTGCTCAGAAAATTCATTTTTGTTGTTACTCCGCATGTAGACTTGCAGGTTTCCTTCCCTGTGAAGATGATGCCCAACTCACTAGAGTTCCCCTGGGGTTTGCTGTGGCTGGTGTCCCTTTCTGCTGGGCTACACAGGGCTCTCCTGCTATTGTTGTGGTGTCGCCTTGCTCCTGCAGACTTTGGTCCCCAAGCATTTCTGTCTTCCTCCCTGCACAGGATCTCTTCTCTTACTGCCACGCTGCACATGCACAGCCGGAAAAAGACGAAAGGGAAGCGACCTCAACGTGGGCAAGGCCCACGCAAGAAAATCCAGAAATCCAGCACAGGGCGAACCACTAAGACTCAGCGACGGAGGCTGACGGGCAAAATGGGCCGTGACCAAGATTAACTGAGAAACTAGCGCTTGGACCAGCAGCTGGGACAGCATTCCACATCTGGGCTGCTGCTCTTTGGGCCCCCTTCATTGTGGGCATGGGCCTTGTTTACGTGTCTGTCTGATCAGCAGTGAGCCCAGTTCAACCTTTTCTTTCACCTGAGCACTGGCCAGGGTGACTAGACACTCCACCCATTTATTTCTGCAGTGATCTCCAGCTAAGTGTCTGGGTGCCACAGAGTCTCTAAAACTTCTGCTGGGGGTTAGAGTCTCTATTTGGCATAACTCTTCTGTCCTTGGGCCTCCCCTTCCAGAGCTGATACTTGGCTTTGTCAAAGAAGAGGATTGTGGGCTGAGTGCCAGAGACACGTCCTTAGGGCAATTTATGTGACTAGGAAGAGCTCTGCTTCCACTCGTGCATCAGTGTCCTGGCATTTCTGCTGTGCAGTAAATCCTTTTTCCATGGAGACATGGTGTCATCTTGTCTCGTGTTTTCAAGTGCCACACCTGAACGCAGGGGTACTTTTTGTTTGGTACCTGTGCCAAGTGAAATTTGGGAACTTTGTGAATAAATCTTCATGAAGTCATTTTGCTAAGAGAGAAGTATTTGTGACTTATTTGAAGCATAACAGGAAGTGTGCTAATGCCAGCTGGAAAGAGGGGAGATGATTCCTCTTGCTTGAAGGATCTTGAAATCCCCTGGTGCTCAGGAAAGGCAATAGCTAGGAGCCATTTCTGTGGTAATATAGAACCAGCCAGAGCAGGAATCTCTCATTCCATTGTCTGCTGAATGTGCCGATCTTAATTGTGATAGCTCGGAGGAGTATGAAATGCCCTAATGGCCTTGCTGTATGTGTGTGGCCCTCTGGGACAGGAGTGGCAGAGGCTGCCCTTTACCATAGGGCTGCTGCAGTCATCAGCAGTTAATTGCCTTTCTTCTTGGGACCTCAGTATATGTTTTTTAGCGTGGATGCCTTCAATGGGGAAGGAGGGGGAAAGAAAGGTTTGCTTGGATGGGGTTGAGGAATGCTGATGGAAAAACTGGGATTGAATCCTCTGAGGAGGAGAGCGAGCCTAGGCAGCATGCTGGCCTCTGTCCTTGAGTATCCATAGGAGATGGTGGCTATTCTGCCCCTGGCAGCCAGGCCCCCTCCCTTGCCGCATGTGTACTGGCAAAGAAATGACAAAGGGAGAAAAGGCCTGTGTGGCCAAAATCCACACCAGAAAATTGGCAACCTGGCAATGGGTGAGTACATAGATTCCTCATGCCAGAAATGGGAGGGGGAAGAGTAAAACCAGTGCCTGAGGCTTCATGGAGGAACATCAGAGCAATGCTGGTGGCCACCAGCTGCTAAAGCTAACAGCACCAGCCTGATGTATCTCTCATCATCTCTTGGAGCGTGTGCACGCAAACACACAGAAATTCTTCAGAGTGTGTTGGGGTGGAGGGTGTGATCTCAACAGTGACAGCAGCTACACAATTTCTGCTCTGGGGGGAGCTGGGTGACATGCACACTTGTGGTGAGGAATGGGGTCCTTTTGCACCTCCCTCTCTCCTTCAAAAAAGGTAAATGGCAGGGAAGCAGATACTGTTACCTATGTGCCAGCGGTGCCTGGTGTGCTTGGACTCTTGAGTCCTGTCCTGGGCTGAGGCTTGGAGCTCTCGGGCATTAATTCTTATTAACCCTGGTAACATCATGAAAGTGCAGTGTGTGTGGTTTCCTCACTTCCAAAATACCTGTGGTGATCTTGCTCTGCCTTAAAGGCCACTCCAGAAAGCTCACAGGGTTTAATGCGTGACCTTGCCCATCTTCCTGTCTCACCTCCGGGCGCTGTGTGTTTCAGAGCTGCAGAAACACAACTTGGAGGCAAGGCCAAAAGTCTGATGCATCCAAAGCCTCCAAGTGGTGCCATGTGTGGAGCACAAAGTGTTTCTCCTGGTTTGGGAGTTCCATGCTCTAGAGCCCTTCTGCAGTGGTTGGGTTTGAGAAGGATATCGGAGGGGAGGAGAGGGGAGTTCTGTTTGGAGTGGTGCATCACGCTAAGGGGAATGTGGCTCAAAGCCAGAGGACACTGTGTGACACCCTTGGTCTGGGTTGTGCAGCAGCTTTCCCTTCTCTCTGGGATGTAGTGCCTTGCAGAGTGACTGTGGGCAGAAGACTTGCGCTTGCCCTGGCCCTGGGAGTTTGCTCTGGAGCTGAAATGGCTGCTGTTAGGAAATGTACAGTCCATGTCTTTGTGAAATCTGCTGAAGCGTGGAATGTGAACTGTGAGCTGGGTTGCCTTCTGTGGTAGTTGGGACAGTGCTGGATTACTTCTTTATAGTCTGCTGGGATGTTAAGAATGACCTCAATAGCACCTCAGTGTTTGTTATTTTGCTGCCAGGTGACTTAGAAGAATCACTCTTTTAGTTTGCTATTTCCCTGGCCCTAATAACTTCTGAGCCCCTCTCAAGGGTCAGCTGAAATCTCCAACAGCCTCTTCCATGCTCTGAAAACTTCCAGTTCCTGTGAAGTTGTATTTTCACATTCAAAAAAAAAAAAAAAAAAAAAGGCAAATGGAAAATGGAAAAACCGAGGACAGAAGTGTTAATTCCTATACGGCATTAACCATCAAGATTGTTTGCTGCGTTATTGATTTCTCCATTTGATCGATTAAAGCTTTATTTTGTAATGTAAATTACTGACTCAGCCCTAGCCTACTGTCTTTGTTAGGCACAGGGTGCACAGTCAAGCCACCCCAGGATATATTGGATCAAGGATATGAGCTCCCACACGCAAGTTAGTGCATTAAGCGTTTGCCAGACACATCACAGTTCATACCAGACTGTGGCTTAAAATTTTTCTCGTTTGCTGCTTACACTTGTTTTCAAGATGGATTTGAGCATTTTTTGGTTTTTTGGTGTTTTTTTTTTTCCCTCCCTAGGTGCTCACAAACAAGTTCTAGCTCTTCAGGAGGAAGCTGCCTTCTAATATAAGGTACCTGCAAATATCAATGTGCTAGTGCAGCCGCTGCTCTGAAAAGGGAAAGCAGAGACCAGGAGAGACCCATGCGCTCCCCCTTCCATGGCCTACACACGCACTTTTCACGCTTGGCTCTGCAGCTAGGCCACCTCAGGCACCTGCACATTTACTCGTGCTTGCACCCCGAGGGCTCCCACGGAGAGATGCAAAGCTTTGACGTGGGCTGCCACGCTGGGGTTTCCATGTGTGATGGCTTTCGCTGGCTAGACTGCGATTCTGCACGCATGCGTGCACAAAAATATAATCGGGATTACAGAGGATCAAAACCAGACTGGGAGCAAAAAAGGTCAGATGCTTGGGGAAAAATAGAAGCGCGCTGCAAAGGAGGCATAGCTGCAGTGTGCGCCTGAGCTGTGTGGTAACCAGTGGACTGTATCTATTGCTCTTAAGTAGCATACCAAGCTCAAGGCTGTACCCAGTACAGGCCTGCTGCTGCTTCCAGCATTGCATTCCAGAAATTAACTGGGGAAAGAAGTTACTGGGAGAGTGACAAGAGTTTTTGGGGACTAATGGGGCTGAATAACTGGGGTTGTCTGGGAAAGACAGGTTTGAAGAGTGGATTGCACACTGCCTTCAATGGGTAAACAAAAAGTGAAATTAAACTCTTTTTAACGCTCACTAGGACCGGGAAGAGAAGGAAGTTGACTTGTAGCAGGAGCAATGGAGGACAGATGTTAAGCACGCTTCACTAGTATCAGGGAGGCTCAGGCAGGGCTTGTGCTTGGCAGCTGAAGCCCAGGTGAGACAAACCTCTCTGGGGAGTGCTGTGGGTAGGGATGACCTCGTGTCAGGGCTGTGCCGGGGACACGGTGATGTTTGGTTGTCTCTGTGCTTGCAGATGAGTCCACTGCTTTGGCACGTGTTTAGGGTTCAGGTTAGCTAACCTCTAGGGTGATGCGTCCGGGGGAGCACTGGGGCAGAGCCTCGGCAGGCGGTGGGGTGGTCCCGGGGGAGATGCAGCGGCAGGGAAGAGGCCGAGGCATGAGGGTGCAAAGCGGGGGGCTCAGCCGGTACCCG
>NW_010533109.1:7040-13302 GCF_000687285.1 Phaethon lepturus
TCGCGCACCGCGGTTCCCACGGCGCGCTTCATTGAGGGGGGAGCTCGGCGGGCGGCGAGGTGCTGGGATCCATAGGGAAGCTGAGGTACTGGGAGCACTGGGCGGCACTGGGCATGGCTGGCTGCATGCATGCCAGAGGCCCTGGGGATCACAGCATTACCCGGCAGTAGGCCTCATTGGATATGGGGAGCAATGATTTGCCCATTAGGCAGCAGTATGCCATAGGCTCCAGCCACGGGTGGCACTCTGTGGGCAGGGGTGGGCACCAGTGCTTGGGGTGTTTCGTGCTGCATCCCTGCAGGTGAGTGCTTAGGGTCTTGTTTGGCTTTTGGTGTGGACGAGTCAAAAAAACATGCCCCCATGGGAGGATAGAAGCTGCAAGGTTGGCATTAGTGCATCTTGCTGTATTGCAAATGAGTGTACTGACAAAGATTATAGCTTGGTTTTCGCTTTGACAGTTGTCCCTGGTTGTTTTGGGGAGCAGCCATAGCCTTGATCAGCTGCTCTGACTCAAGTGTCCATGTTGAGGGGAGAAGTGACATGTTCATATTAGGGATGCTGGACTCATCCCACACTGATTTCCTATCGTTCTGTTGGTGCCTCCTCTGGACAAATTAAGCAGGGCCCTCCCCGCACATATCACATCCTCACATCCAAGGACTCGCTCTCAAACTCTGCGGGACAGAGGAGGTGATGGTGGGCAGGATGGTTGCAAAAAGCCAGGACAGAAGCATGGAGCCCAGCTGGTGTGCTAGCAATGCTTGTTGCCCTTCACAGTTTTGCAATCGACTGTCCTACAGGTCTCAGAAATTTTAGTGGCATCAACAAACTTAGGAAGAATCTTGGTGGGTTTCCATATTTCCTAAGCTGCTTGCAGCTATACCTTTATGAGTAACGCAGTCAAGAAGAAAGGTTTCTTTTTTGTGCCTTTTAAGAGCACCTGAAGGAAGAAAACTTCCATCAAACAAAATAGCAGGACGTAAGCATCATTCCCTCTGTTTGCACAGACTCCCATTTTAGGGGGTGCCAGCGGTCTTTTGAGGGTGCAGTGCAGAGCCCCTTTCTAAAAGAGGTCCCTGCTGAAGCATACCTTTGTATTATCTATAATTATATAGATCATACTGATTGCCTTGCACCTGGATTCCATTTGATTCCAGTATTGCTAGCTGAGAGCAGCAAACTTCAGTGTGGAAATAACATTCCTGCCTGAGGCTGGGGAACCAAAAGCTCTGGTCTTCTGCTGCTGTTCCTTTCTCCTTTTCCTCCTGGCTGCCACGTGCCAGCAGCCCATCAGCCGAAGATCTTCATCCCCGTTATGGACAATGTCTGGTTCGGTAGATGACGTGCCCTGCATGAACTTTGAAGCCAACATATTTGCAAAGAGCCTGTGCCAGCACTGTTTCCGAGCCGCAGGGGCTCACCAGCATGCTATCCAGGTGAGCAACTCCGTCCCACCTGGAGGCTATGAATACTTCATTAAGGGCCCCTTTGTTTCACATTGGGACTCCCGAGTGCTTTTGTAGAGATGGAAATCCCTAACACAAAGGCTCAGCCGGGCTTTCTAGATGCCTTCAGGGGAAGGTTGCATGGGGAGTGAATCCTCCCAGGCATGGGAGTCCATCATTTAGCTGTGCCCAGACCTGAGCTGGGAGCCACCTTAGCGGGGAAGGGCTGGACGCTGGGTACAAGGGGCTCAATGAATCCTGGAAGGGAAATCAGGGGTGTCACAGATGCAAAGCTATGAGCCAGGAAGAGGGGACTGGCTGAGCGGGGACCCACCCTGGATTAGTCTCTGCTTGACGCCTCCTGGCATTTACAGCCTGCCTCACCTAAAATATGGTCCTGGTGGATGTCCATGTGGCCCCCAGCTTTTGTCTTAGGGCTGGGGCCGAGTCCTGTCCCTGGGGCAGCTGTAGCGAGCTGTTCCCGGAGGGAAGGTGGGGGGGCGGTGCGGATAAATGTCACAGGACCTTGGGCTCTGGATACCTCGATCCAACACAGTCCTTCGGCACAGGGCTGGGGCCACAAGGTGCTTGGCTGCCTCTGCTCTGGCAACAGCAGGTTTCATGTTAACGGAGGGTTTCGTGTTGTTTGCAGTCCTCCAGGAGCGACTGGCCTGGGATGATGAAATAGTAATGAGGCTCCCTCTCTCTTTCTTGCCCTCTCCCTCTCTCCCCCTGGCCCTGGGGCCTCTAAGGTTACCTCAGCCCTTCATCAGCGATATGCTCAGAGCCATCCCCTCTGAGCGAACCCTGGTGCGGGTGAGACGCTGGAGGGAAGGTGGTGTGGACAGCCGGCTCCCTGGAGCCTCCCCCCCTGCTGCTCATAAACCCCACAGGTAATGGAGCTGGGGAGGATGCTGAGACACCTGCAAACCCTGACAGACCAAGGCAGGGGCTGGGGCTACAGCCTTGTCTGCAAAAACCACCCTCCCTCTTGGCTGCGTTGCCTCTCTCTGGGCTATCCGGGTGGTGAGGGAGAGCGGCTGCCAGCAGCATCAATGCGGGCGGGGGGGCAGTTTCCCTGAGCCCTCATCCACATGTGCCGTCTCTGGGATACTGCAGCATTCCGCATCAAATAGGAGCGTGCTGGGCCTCTCTGGCCTCCTTAAGGAGGAGAAAAATCTCAACGGTGGGCTGGGAGAGGCATCAAGAGCCCCAGAGGCCAGGCTGCTCTCGGAGGAGGTAGAAGAAGCCAGCGTTTCCAAAGGGCAGCCTTCCTCCTCATCCTCGACATGCTGACGGCACCATTGCATCCCCTTCTTCCTCACAGGAGCGTGCCGTGGAGGTCGCAGGGCATGATGCCAGCAGCAACGCAGACCCAGGCAGGCCCTGGGAGGTCCTCCGCATTTTAGCCCCACAGTGTGAGGTATACGTGTGCGTGGGCCCAGCGGAGGGGGCAGAGCGGTGAGTACCAGCTGGGAGCTGCCCAATGAGCCCCCTCGGTGGGAAGAATGGAGGAGGGGGAGCAGGAAGCCAAGCAGGGAGAAATCAGATGCCTTCTCCCTGATGCTGTGCATGCCAGTGCCTGGGAAAAAGGGCTGGGCAACCCCCACGCCATGCCCTCTAACCAGGTTCCTCTTGGCTGTTCTAGGAGAGGTCAGGGGGCCACCAAAAGAGTCTCCTTCCTCCTCACTGCCTCTAGAGCAAGGCTGGTGGTCCCAGGATGGGCTCTGCCAGCCTCTATTTATCCAGTGGAGAAAGAGCCAATGTGGCTTGGGTTGCCAGTGCTGCCACCCGCCCCTAAGCTCTGCAAGCTGTGTTGACCACCAGCTGTCTCTCCCTGCCCCACAGCTGGCACGAGAGCAGGGAATGTCCCCCACTCAGCCCTGGAGCTGAGGGTGTCCAGAGAGAAACCGGCACCAGCCCCAGCGCCTGTGCTGAAGCCAACTCCGCGCTTTCCAGGGTGAGATGGGGATCTCTTGTGGTTTGGGTTATTTTGGTCTTCCCAGCCCCCTTGGCCCTTCAATGCCACTTCTGCTGGGCACATTCAGAAGGTCCTGAGATGCAAGGGGGGATCAGCTAAGACCCTTAGTCCCCACAAAGGAAGCTCTCCCCCTAAAGAGCACAAGAGATTCACTCCTGGATTCCCCCATGTGGACTTTCCTATGTTGTTTCTTGCCATGCCCATTGATGTTGGGCTGGGGTCATCTTATGCTCACTCAGCTCCTGTCCTGGTTCCTTTCTACCAGCAACTTTGGGCTGAATGGGCTGTAACTTCTCATATGTACCCTTACCCACTTCCAGCCCACAAAAGCTACTGGTCCCCATTGCAGAGATCTGCCCTGTCTTGTCTCCCAGGACAGGGAAATGACCCGGTTGTGGGACAACACTTTGGGACTGGGCAAACGGGACATGATGAGCTACACAGGCCACAAGGAGGAGATGCGGCCACGAGCCCTGCAGGCAGACAGACCCAGGTGGGCTCAGCCAGTTCCTTCTGGATCCTGGCTAAGAACTGAAGCCCAGGGCTTTAGGAAAGAATTCTGCCCGCTGAAAGCAGGTACATTTGGTTTGCTCCCATGTGAGATCCTAGTTCTGGTTTTCTTTCTACCTGTGGGTCTCTCTCTGAAGTTCGCGGCAGACCTCTATTTAGTTTTAGCATCTCTTTACCCGGTTCTGGTCCCAGGAGGTGTTCAATACCTCCACAGGCACCATGTGAAGGGATGAAGCCCAAGGTCCATGAGATGGTATCTCTGTGTATGCTGACCACAAACCATGGGTCTCCTGGGTGTTCTCTGTCTGCACGGTTTGGTGTGCTCTCAGCTCACAGTGCTGTGTCCCAGTGCTCCCACCCTGCCTGGAGGGAGTCTGGGTTTTATCTCTGCCCTCCTGGACCGTTTCTAGCTCTCCTCTGAAGACCTGCTTTGCCGTGGACATGGTGACATCCCGCCTTGCTCATGCCTCCCCCAGTAATGGCCTTCTCCCCATCTCAGAGCGCCGTCCCACCAGCCAGAAGCCCAAGGAGAGCTCGCCAAAGCACCACATAGAGAGCAGCTATTTCTCCCTGGAGCACCGGAAAACTGACCCTCCCTGGGCATCCACCCCACCGCATGCTGCTGGCGGCTCCTCACCAGCCCGCTGCAACCCAATGGGCAGCAGCAGGCACCTTGCTGGCTCCCAGGTTCGGGAGCCCCGTGGGCACCCCGGTGGTGCAGGCACGGAGGGGCGGCACGGGCTGGAGAGGCAGGAGTACACGGTGCTGGCAGACCTGCCCAAGCCCAAGCGCCTCAGCCAGCGGGATGCTGTCGACCGCTGCGGCTCCCGCACACTCAGCCCCGGCCGGGTGGAGGTGGAGAGGATATTTGGCTGCGAGCGCAGGTGAGATGCGACAGGTCTCCGCAGTGGTCAGAGCTGAGGGGTCACCCCCCTGTGCTGTCGGGGGGCCCCCGCCTCCAAATCACCGTGTGTCAGGGAGAGAGCAGGGCTAGATGGCAAAGCTCAGCTTCCAGCTGTGCTTAAAGTTCCCTTAAAGCAAGGGTTTGGTTTAGGCTCAATGCCTTCCAGCCTGGGGAACTCCCCCTCTACAGCACACAGGCAGCGGAGGCTATTGGAAAGGGGGAGCGAAACTGTGCTGCTGGAAGTGGAGGAAGTAGCCCACCTTTGTCATCCTCCCAGCCATCTTCTGGAAGACACAGGATGTGCTGTGGAGTGGGGGAAGGCACAGAAAGGGGGAAGGAGAGAGGTGGTCCCCGCTTTCAGAGTCAGCGGCTCCCCAGGGATCCAGGGTCTGTTGTAGGAACTGCTCAGGAAATGATCAGGGCTGCTAAGAAGTCCCCAGTGCTGCTTGGGTCTTGGCTGGAGAAGCAGAAGTGGCTCCAGTGTTGGTGGCAGAGGGCAGGAGGGGACATAAACGGGGACCAGGGAATTATGCTGAGGTAGGTGGGTGGGATGTGAAGGAGCAGATGGAGGGAAACTTAAGGAATAGTGTGAAGAAGACATGAGTGAGGCAGCAGAACATGAAAGCTGGGGTGGTTGAAGCCATGAGGACATGGCAAGGATGAGGCTAATGCTGTACATGGTGTCTGGGGCTGGTGGAGGTCTGTGGGCTCAGGCTCAGTGGGAGCAGAGTCCATGGGGGCTCTGCCTCTGAGCTGAGCCTGGTGGCAGCTGGACAGACTGTGTGTGCCTGCAGGAAATCGGAGACCTTGGAGGCCTTCCAGGCCCTGGAGGAAGGCCTCGTGGACCGGCTTGATGGCAAGACCCCGGGGCCACCCAGCAAAGGCCGCCTAGTTCGGAGACCATCCAGCCCCAGCCTGCCCAGGGAGGTGAGGCTTGCCGGTGTGGTGGGACCCCATCCCAAGTCCCCGAGCTGGGTTGTTTTTCCCTGGCACATTTTCCTCTACTTCTGCCACATGCTTCTCTCTTCCATTCCCCTGCTCGCCCTTCCCTATATCCCCAGCCCTCTCCCTGCCACAGACCAGGACTCTCGGCTCTTAAATCGCAGCAGCCCCTTCACCCTTTGCGTGCAAGAGGCTTCTCTTCACTACGGGCTGGCCCCATGCAGGGGGATACAGTTGCTGTCTGGGGAATTATTTAACCAAACTGCCTCCCAGCCCTAATCCCATCTTGTTCCTGCTCACTGGCATTTTTTTAGGGGACTCTCTACTTTCTCTCCGCCGTGTCCCTAGGGCCAGCGGCTCTCCTGGCACCTCGAGCAGCGCAGCAGAGACCCCAAGGAGCCCCTGCGCTCCCCCAGCCCGGCTCGGCACCCAGAGAGGGCCAGCAGGAACCAGGGGGATCCCCCACACCCCGCCGGGGCC
>NW_010533109.1:13312-14936 GCF_000687285.1 Phaethon lepturus
GAAACAGACGTGCCCCCACCCACCCCGCCGGCCCCGGCCGGCTGCTGGAGAGAGGCAGCCGGAGCCCACGCTCCACAAGCCCGGTCCGCCGGTCAGAGAGGAGGGCAGGGGAACCCATCAGCCCTTCCTGGTGCTTGGAGAAAAGCTGGAGAAGCCGAGGGGAGCCCAGCCGCCCCCCGAACTCAGAGAGGAGCCGAGATCGCTGGCAGGCTGGGGGTACAGGGCAAGCCCCGGAAAGGAAGAGCCGAGGGGACTCCCCATACCCCATGGGCCTTGGGAAGCGCTTGGATAACAGCAGGCTGAGCCAGGCAGGGCTGCCGCCACGGTCCCTCAGTCCTGGGAGACATACAGAGAGCACATGGAGAAGCCAAAAGGAGATCTCCCCTCCAGGCCCAGTGCAGGGGACAGAGAGGCAATGGGTGAAGCTGGGTGAGCCTGTGCACCTCGGGGAACCCGGGAAGCCACCTGAATGCGGCTGGCAGAGCGTCCAGGAAAAACTGCCGCGCTCCCACCCCGGGAAGGGCGCTGGCAGTGACTGGAAAGGCCGAGGCAAGCCCCTGCACCCCACGAGCCCAACACGACCACTGGAGCAGGACTGGAGGAGCCGGGGGGATGCCCACCAAGCGCAAGCGTGGGAGAAGGACTGGAAGCGCCAAGAGAAGCCTGTGTGCCATGCGGACTTGATGCACCAGCTGGGAAGGGACTGGAAAAGCCTTGCTAGATGTCTGGATGTAGGAATACGGCCAGATGACAGCTGGAAAAGGCCTGGGAGTCCAGCACAGCGGCTGGAGGATGACCAGAAAGGTCCCGAGCACACCCGAGAGACAAACAACCCAGAGAAGCCATTGGAAAGCGACTGGGGAAACAAGAGGCTTCTCATTTACCATGTGAGTAGGGCAGGAGCCAGAGGTGATGGGGACCCCGCCAGGTGTAAAACTGGCAAGCACAGAGCAGGCTGGGTCCCCTGGGTTGCAGTTCTATACACCCCAGCTCCCGCAGATCCTCTGCTTCTTCTGGCACTGAGAGGAGGGAGAATGCTGCCTGCCTGGCACTGGGAGTGGGGAGGATGCTTCCCTCCCCTGGCCCACACCTGGAAGTGGATGCTTGGATCTGGGAAACCCCCGTGGCTTCAGGTCCTGCTTTCTGTCCTTGCAGGCCCAGCTGGGTGGAGGTGCCTTCCCACCACAAAGCAGAACTGGCTCCTCGGGAAGCCCACAGCCACACTCGAATGCCAGTGAGAAGCGCAAGAAGGTAGGAGCCAGGCCCTGGGAATGGTGAGGAAGGGCATCTGCCCTCCCATGGAGGTCCCTGCAGGCAACACCTGGGTCTCCAGTTCTCAGTCTGAGTAGGCTCAGCGTGGTGCTGCCTTCCTGTGACCTCCTGGATACCATGCTCACAATCACCTCCCTTCCCTTTGTCCTCACTCATTTCTCAGGTGGGGAAACTGAGGCACAGAGCCTGTTTTTTAAAGCCAGAGAGGGGTGAGCAGTAGACCTGGGACTAAAACCTCAGTGTAGCTGCTTTCCTTCCCTTTATTATTGCCCAGTGATAAGATGGCACCAAGGGGTTTACAGACATGAAGCAGGCTTTAATGGCATGAAAGAAGATATGGTCAATTGTGTTG
>NW_010533109.1:14967-15637 GCF_000687285.1 Phaethon lepturus
TGATACCAAAAATGGCGTGAGAGCAGCTTTGGAGGGCTGTAGAAAGTGTTCCCGGAGCCCATGTAGCTGGCAGCTGCACCCGAGTCCCTGCCTCCGTCCCCTCTGTGTGCGTCAGTCCTCTTGGCCAGGTTGTCCCCTGACTAGGGCATGGCTTTAGGCTTTATACAAGGACAAACTGCAGCTGGGCAGGCGAAACTGGTGATGTCTTTTCCTACCCCAGGCTAAAGGGGAGCCCAAAGCCCTGGGGTTCCCTTGCACAATTGGGGCTGGTTTACTCCACCTATCCCAGGTTTCTTTGGCACTGAGCTCTGGGCCGGGCACCTCGCTTTGGCTTGCAGTGAGAAGCGTTGCCTTGGCGTAATTGTGCAGCAGAGCCTGGCATTTAATGATGCACAGCCCCCTGCCTCTTTTCCTTTGGGACCCTCTTTAGCAATTCCCCTTCCCAGTGCCAGCTGGCTTTCGAGGGGCACCAGAGGACCACTGCCACCACCACTGCCAAGAATGCAAATCATTGCTTTGGGTGTTCATTTCGAGGGGGAAAGGATAAAACTGAGCAGCTTCAGGAGCGAAGGTGAGGATCCCGCTGCGTGCGCACACATGTCGGGACTCCTTAAAATCCCTGCCTGGACAAGGGCTGGGCTGCCGGCGGTCCCTTCCTGGGGCTCAGCCC
>NW_010533110.1:0-706 GCF_000687285.1 Phaethon lepturus
GGGCCGTGGTGCAGCGGCCCGGAGCGCCGCTGGACAAAGGCTGTGGGATGCCGCCGAACGCAGGCTGCGTGGCGCGCTGCAGCCCGGCCCCGGCTCTGACCTGGGCTGCGAGACGCAGGGCAGAGCAGCCGCTATCGGAGACGTGGGCGCGGGAAGGGAAGGCTCGGCGGAGCCTGCGTGCAAGCACGTGCCTTACTGCTGCGCTTGAAGATGAACCTGGGTCTTCATAGGGCTGCAACCCTGGGGAATATAAGACCTGAGGTTACAAGGCAAACGTAGAGGTTTATCAGACCTCCATTTTTTTTTTCCCTTTTGTGGTTTGGGGTTTTTTTTTGTTTAAGAGAAAGCAACAGTTTCCTCCTGAGGGCCGTGGTGGTTTACTGGCCCGATGCACTCTGGCCAAGGGCAGTGCAACAGTCTTCTCTGGGAAGAGGGATGGGTTTGTGGTTTCCAGTGCCAATCCCCGATGATCCAGCTGGCATATGATGGGATTGTGCAAGGAAATTAAGGTCTTGTGTTTCCTAGAAAGCAAATAACTAGGTTTTGTCTAACTAGCCTCTTCTCTTGCAAATAACTCTAGACTGGTATGCAGGGGAAAGGACTCTGGGTTTGCCGCTAGGAGCAGAAGCCTCCCTGAAGCCCCGAGGAGCTCGAGGTGATGTGTGCCCGCGGGCCTCAGCAGTGCAGTCGCTGTGTGGGGGAAAGA
>NW_010533110.1:737-5592 GCF_000687285.1 Phaethon lepturus
GTGTCCGACAGGCACGTATCGCCGGCTGCTGCGCGCCTGGCTCTGCGAGTTGGCTCCTGTGCAGGAGAGTAAAGATGAATTTGAAACAACTACTGGATCGAGACGCCTCTCAGGGGGTTGCCACCCTTTCGGGACTGGGCAGATCTTAAAAGCTTGAAATACACTCAAGCTTCCTGCCTCCACCGTCTCTCTGCTATTTTAGTGGCATAATGCTCGTTGCTCTTCTAAATGTTTTACTCTCTGCTCCTTCCTACTAGTCACGCTAGTAGGAAGTAGTGAAGTTAATGAGACGCCAGCTCGGTCGTGCTGTGCGAGGAGCCTTAGGCGTGCTGTAGCAAACTGCAAGTTACGCTTCTCAGGTGGGAGCATAATTTCATGGTTTCAGGTTGACCGTGTGCCTGCAGGCACATAACCGCACAGGAGGGCAAGCGTAGGGCTCCCGGGAAGTCTGTCCTGTTGCCTTGGTGGAGACGCCGGGGCTTTCCCGACGCTCCCCTAAAACTCAGTTGTACCAGAAGGGTTCAAGTTCAGCTGTGCAGCGGGTAAGTCGCTGTGCCCGAGGGGCTGGGAAGGCGAGAGCGTCTTGAAGCGTCCCTTCCTTGATGCCTGTGCTGTGACCCTCGGTCACTTGGGCTCTCAGCTGCTGTTATTTCCTCCCCTCTGGCATTTCCTCTCCAGTGTATCCAAAACAATTTCCCTCTCCTGCTGTCTCAGCTACCCACACTCTTGCAGATCTTGCCACTGGCTTCCTCCCCTTCTCGGACAGCTCGGGCAGCGGCACGGGTCTTGTGTGATGGCAGCGAGTAAGGTGCTGTGGCAAGTGCTGGGGTTTGCAGAGCTGCCCTGCGTGTTTCTGGGTCGTCTTGTTTCCTCCCATCGCGCTGGCTGTTTTCTGGCTGCCACATCCGTCAGCAGGCATCACCACGACTGGGCTCTTCCCGATCTCCTTTCGCAAACCCCCTTCCAGGCAGACTCTCCTGTCCCTCTTGCACGTGCTCTGCTGGGGATTTTGTTCCTTACCTGCCAGGGCTTTCCTGGACCTTCAATTCTGGACCTTCTGACTTTGCACTTTACCAAGGCCCTTGCAAGGGCTTAGTTCTCACTTCCCCATGAATAAGCTCCGCATCAGGCAGTGGCGGAGCTGCCCTTTACTGTGGTCGGTGCTTAAGTGACTGGGGCTTTGCTGCCATGGGAATTTGGAGTGTGCATGACCTGGTTGTGAAGGTTTCGGGCTGTAGGAAAGAGCTGTGCAGAGCCAGCCCCTCCGGGGGCTGGAGCCCGTGCGCCCGCAGTAGGGTGGCATAGGGTACCCAGAGCCTGCCCGTGGCTCTCCTACGCGCGGAGCCATCGCCAGGGTTGGTGGTGGGGTCCGTCCGCTGAGTTGTTGTCCTCTTTGTACTGGAAACTCTTGTGGTTGGGCACATGAGAACATCTTACGCCCTTCTACAGCTGATAAGACTGTGGCTTTCGTTATCTTTTCGGTGCCTACCGGGTATCATGTGATGTTTTCTCTAGCCTTTGCCTAGGCAGGGTGAAAAAACAGCAGTTGAAGAAACCCATAACTTTATTTCCAATAGAATTGTCAACGTGGAGTCCAGCTGCCCTCTGGAAGGGCTGGAGGGTCTTCTGCTGGGCTGCAGGATGTCTGCGGGCGCAGCACCATCGCGGCTCGGCTAACCCGGTCCCAAAGCCGCGGTTACGTGTTCGCCGCAGTCCTATCGCGCAGGCAGAAAGCTGCTGCGAAGCAAACAAACAAGAAGTGACTGGGTGGCTCGGGGCCGTGCTGCCGCGCCTCTCTGCTGCCGGCTCCGGCTCCTGGAGCAATTTGGTGTTCACCATTATTCCTTCGGAAGCGCTTCCCCCTCCGCCCCAGCCCTTCACGCGCACTTACACACCCCCACGATGTCATTTTAAAAATAAATGACGAGAGCGCTGCGCGGGGTCAGGGGGACTCCTGCTCGCGCATTGATCCCGGCGCTGCCTGAAAGGGCTCCGCGGCCGGACAAACCTTCGGGGAGTGGCGCGGGGCTCGCTCCCGGGGGGGACGATGCTGGGGGGACTCTCTGACCTCCCTCTGCCCAGTCATCTGGTTCTTCATTGGTCCCCGCTGTGAAACAGAACTTCGCTTTTGTCTGTAACACAAATACATCTTTTCCCCACCCCCCCTTTCCCCCTCTATTATGATTCAATCAATGATGTCATTATGTCCCATTCAGGGGCTCTTGAACCACTTGGCTGCAGGAATTTGGAGGAGCGGCGGGGGAAGAATGGCAGACCTGGCTCTCGCTCCGGCCTTCCAGAGCCTATTCGAGTCTCAACCGGAGAAACAAAGTCAGGTTTTCCCTTAACCTCTCTTCGCCGTGGAGGACAAAAGTGAAAACAGCCCCGAAACCGCCCCGTGACGCGCAGAGGGGTGCGTGTGCCGCACGCACGCGGAGGGGGCCTGCAAGGAATCTCCGCTGGTGAATTAAACCTTGCGCAGTTCTGAGGATCCCCTCCTTCCCATTTAACCCAGTCAATTAAGGGGACTTAAGCAGCTCTGTACTGGGAAGACTCAACGGTTTTGCGTCCCCCGGCAGCGCTGGGCTCTGCGGTGATGTTGCACCGGGTCCTTGGTTCGTGGCTGTGGCTTTTGAGGGGGACTCTGGGCTTCCTCTTCGTGGCTGTGCATGTGGTGCCGACTGCTTTGTAGGAGCATTAAAAAAATCTCTGTAAAGGTAACTGATCCTCGCTCTTAGGCCCCAGAAAGTTTTCCTAGTCTTACTAATTCTGCCATGGAAAGCCTCACTTTCTCAGAAAAAAGGCACTCTCTCACTTTCTCTCTGATTGGGATACCGGATAGCAGAGCTGGTCTTTCCCAGCCCTGCACCTTCTGGAAGGTCCTTTAGGGCACCGATGGGTGCAGGATTGGGGAATGCTGCACTTGTGGGGGCTTAGAGACCCTTGAAGGTCGATCCAGCACCATCGAATACCTTTTCTGCCGACGCGTCTGTGAGCAGGCGCCCCGCAGAGACGCTGCTGGCGTGTGGCTGGGTGTCTCCCAGGCCTGGCTTTGTCAGAACACGTGGATTTAGGTTTTCTGATGTTTTAACTGCGGATGTGTAATGTGCTTTTGTGGGTTGGACCATCAGGCAGCCGGGCTCATCCTGCAGGGCCGAAAGAAGCTTCTTTAAAAACCTGGACTTGTTACAACGTTTGGGATCGAACAGCTTAATTCCACAAGTAATTTAGTGGCTGACACACCTTTTCCCGGGCTCTGGCCGTTCTTCTTATTTCCAAGGCATAAAAGGGAGGGGGTGTTCGTATGGGAGACCTGGCCGGGAGGGGAGAGGACGAGGCTGTTCCTGCTCTGGCGTGCAGCTGGCCGGCAGAGGCTCGCAGGCGCGCGAGCTGCCATCCTGGAGGAATAAATGCACAGATTTAACAATGCTTAGGGTTTGGTTAGTCAAATATTTGCAGAGCAGCAGCTCTTTAGCTAGATTTCCCTTCAAGCTCTGCCAGAATCTGAAGCTTTTAGTGATACTTGGAGAAACCAAATTAAGTGACCGTAAAAGATCAAACATAAGGTACTTTGAGTGCTTTACCCACTGCCTTTTATCTCTTGTGGATGAAAGAGGTCTGAAGACGTGGTACGTGCGGAAGCGATGAGGATCCACGTAGATCCTGGCGCTCTAGAGGTGCTGGGCTGTGTGGGGACGAAGGCTGTCAGCCCGCGTGTTTCCTCTTTTACCCTGCTGCTCTCTTTTAGCCTGCTGCTCAGACGTCCCTCCGGTTTTTCCCTGGTACCTTGCTGGCTGGAGGCAGCCCTGGATGCTCTTGGCTGTCAGCCCTTTCTGTAAGGCAATTCCTGTTTGCTGGGATAGGGCGGCTAACTTCTCGAGTCTGGTTCTCTGTCCAAAATCTGATCGAGTGACCCTCTCCACCAGGTCCTCCCTTCCCGGGATTTTGTCTTTGCCTTTCTGCCGGAAGGTAGGGCTGTTCTGCTCGTCCCTGCTGCTGGTCTGTGAGGTGAGGCTGAGAAAGCGAGTGTCCAGCCTTAGAAGTCAAACGTGGAGTGTCCCCTGGCATCGCCTGGGTGAAGGTTGTCCCGCCGGTGCGGGGTCCAGGCATGCCCTTGGCTCAAGACCGTTAATTTGGCAGAGGAAAAAGGTCAGGAAAGAGAAAAAAGCTCCTGGCCAACACACTTCTCAAAAAGAGGAACCAGGTGTAAATGGTGAGAGCAAGGCTGAGTTAAAGCCGGCGCTGTGCCCCTCTGCTTGGAGGTTAGTGCCTGAAGTAGGTTATAGATTAGTGCAAAGTCTCTTCTAATTAAACTCCGGGCAGTGAAATGACCTTGGAAGCTGCTGCCCTGCCCTGCCAGCTTTCTCCTGCAGGCCAGTTTAGCTTTCCCTGGTCGTACTTGAACTGATGGGTCGCTAACCCAGCTCCCTCGAGCCGCTGGCCCTTCTGTGGGGTGGTCAGTCTGTGGGGTGCAAAGTCTCTGCAGGGCCACAGGTGCCTTGGGAGCTTCTGGGCAGCAGGAGGAAACTCTTTGGTCTCTCTCCAAACCTGCTTCGCTTGTTGCTGGAAAAGCTTTTACCTTTGGGGTGAGGAGTGGTGAGTGCTCACCTGGCTTCCCAGGCCCTGGGGTATGTGTATGGAGCCTGGAGATAAAACCGCCTTTGAGCCCAGACCAAGCTCCGTTCCCTGGGCTCCCCGGGGGAGTAAATGCGCACAGCTCCGGCGATCGTCTTTGCTGTGCACCGTGGCGGTCACGGCGGGAACGTTTGCACCCAAGAGGTTTCCTGTTCTGCAAACTCACTGCGGTTTCATCTCCTTTGACCGGCATTTCGTTTAGCTTGGAAAGCAACAGCTC
>NW_010533111.1:0-388 GCF_000687285.1 Phaethon lepturus
GCCCACCGCCGGCCTGCGGCCCCCCATCATCATCCACAGCTCGGGCAAGAAGTACGGCTTCACCCTGCGAGCCATCCGCGTCTACATGGGCGACAGCGACGTCTATACCGTCCACCATATGGTCTGGGTACGTGGCCTGGGCTCCGTGTGGGGAGGCACCGGCGGTGCCGGACACCGCGTTTCCCCATGGGAAAACCCCAGGAGGAAACTTAGGTTTGTACCTGAATAAAAGCTTGGTCTCGCGACTGCAGAGCGTGGAAGAGGGGAGCCCTGCGCAGGAAGCGGGGCTGAGAGCGGGCGATCTCATCACACATGTGAACGGCGAATCGGTGCTGGGCTTAGTTCACCGGGACGTCGTGGAGCTGCTGCTGAAGGTAGGTGACCGGCG
>NW_010533112.1:0-1461 GCF_000687285.1 Phaethon lepturus
CGGACGCCGGGGAGGGAAAGGGAGGACGCGTGTGTTGTGCCGCCGGGCGATCGCGGGGGCCTCGGGCACGCTGCCGCGCTGCGAGCCTCCTCCTCGCCTGCCCGTTACAAACCTCTCTGCTCCGTGATTACACCCTGCGCCGCGTAACCGTGACTCACGGCTGGTGGCTCAGACCCGGCCGAGGAGAAATCGCAAAGCCCATCCTTACCCGAGGCTTAAAAATACAACCCACCTGACTCCTTCAGTTAGCGCACAGAAATAGCACGGGCCAGGCTTACATGAAGAGTTTTATCCTCATGCCGAGAGGCAGCAAGCAGGGCAGGACGGCCAGATCCATCGTCACCAAACCCAACCGAAGGTGGCCAGTGGCCACCCATGGCCTGGAGGCCCTCGCTGCCCCCGGCCCCGCCGCCTGCCCAGGCCAGCAGGCAGACAAGGTGCTCTGCCCGCCCAAACCGGGACGTGTTTGCGCGTCGGGGAGGTTTGTCATTTCCCCTTCCCAGGAAAAAGGTGTGCCGTTGGGAGCCGCGCTCCGGCCCGGCTCACACAGGGCTACGCGGCGTGGCTGGGAGCAAAGAGGTCCAAATGCCCAATGGAGCACCGACTTACCCCATTTGCATGCCCCATCAGGGAAATTGTGCAGCAAATTATGCATGCAAATGAAGGCTAGCCTTCTCCCACAAAAATGTATTTAATTAAAATGAAGGGGCTGACGAAGCCACAGAAATCAAAGCCATTCAAATTGAAGGCTGGAACTGTGTTCCCCAACTCTCCCGGTTGCTCCAGGAGCACCGGGAAGGGGAGTGGTGCCAGCACCCCTGCGCCAGCACCGACACCTCCTGGGCAGCTCCCCTGAACATCCCACCCTGGATGTCATCAAACTTGGCCATTTTAAAGCACTTTTGGTGCTTATGTGGTCTTGAGTGTTGAAGGAGGGGGGATTTGGTGCCCCAGTGCTGCCTCCCTTGGTCCTGGCTTCCCTGGGACGCTGAGCACCCACAGCCCCAAGGGCTCTAGATGGGACCTGGGTGCTGGGTGCCTGCTCCCGGGGGCACCCCCCGACTACGGCCCAGCACAGCAGGATCTGTCCCAGGGAGCTCCCTGACCTCTTTACATCCACACGTGGTGGAGGGAACGTAAGGAGGGATGGAGAAGACTTGGGAGATGCCTCCACAGCCCTCACTCCCCCATACCTCCTCCCGAGGGTGCAGGTCCCCTCCCTGCCTGCGCTCCCTGGGGGGGGTGGCTCTCCCCATGCTCAGAGCTCTGGCTGTGGGGGACCCCGTGCAGGGCCCAGAGGGGTGCTGGGGAGGAAAAGGGCCTTGGCTGGTCCTCGGCGGTGCCATGGTGAGGCACCTTCTCCTTGCAAACCCTTTGGCACACGACGGTGCTGCAGCCGAATCCAGCCTTGCTGTGGGGAGGCATCCCCGAGCCCAGGACACCCGCCACGTCTGCGGCTCC
>NW_010533112.1:1638-1911 GCF_000687285.1 Phaethon lepturus
CCAGGCCACCCCAGTGCCTGCCCTCGCGGGGGGACCCCTCGCGCCCCGAATGCTCGTGGCCCTGCTGACGCCGGCTGGAAATAGCTCTGCTTTCGCTGCCCTCGCGCAACCGCCTGGAAGCAGGACGGAGGCTGGAGCCCGGCATTGCTCAGTAACCAGCTGGACGGGATTCCAGCAATAATTAGCAACCTTGAGGATTTTATTTTGAACCGTGATTCAGTATCCCACCGCGGGTAATCCGGTCCACCCTGCTGCTGGCACCAGCGCGAGCTG
>NW_010533112.1:2284-2548 GCF_000687285.1 Phaethon lepturus
GTCGCTCCCCGCCAGCCCCCGTCCCACCCTCACCGTATGATTTTCCCCTTCTCCATCTCCACTATTTTAAGCGGAGCTGGGTTTTGTGCCGAGGCCAGGCGCAGCCCCCAGGGTTGGTGGCCTGGGGGACCCTCACGGCCGCTCGCCCGCTCTTACGAAGCTCAGCTTTGTGCTCAAGAGGCTTTTCGGAGCAGGGGCGCGCTGAGGAAGCGCCGCAGGACGGAGGGATGCTCGGAGCCGGCGGTACAACAGCTACGGTCCGCC
>NW_010533113.1:0-210 GCF_000687285.1 Phaethon lepturus
CCCTGCTGGCCCCGGCGCCGCTTCTCCCGGGAGCCAAAGCCTTCGGGGTGCAAAGCGAAGCCCCGCTTTCTCAGACCGAACCAGCCGCGGTTTTCGGAGGGCTCGTCGCTCGCCGCGCTCCCACGCGTGTTCCCCCCGTGTTTCACCAAGGAGTTCTCCCGGGACAGACTATTCCTCCTCCTCCTCTGGACGGGTTACTGTTGACACATC
>NW_010533113.1:625-831 GCF_000687285.1 Phaethon lepturus
CGTCCCTCAAAATTCCACGGGGAAGGCCACGAATGGACAGCAAGGGAGAGCTGAAAAACAAAATATAATAATAATAATTTTCAATAAACTTGTCAAAAATAAATGCCAGAGCGCCGAGGAAAAGTTGCACGGCAGAAGGGAAATAATCCTGCCGCATGATCGCGATTGCCCGATTCCCCAAGGAGCGCAATCGGGCAGCGCGGCCG
>NW_010533114.1:0-291 GCF_000687285.1 Phaethon lepturus
AGGGGCTTACCCGGAAGCAGAGCTGGGGGTGCACATCTACCTTGTCCAGTGTGTATGCCTGGTACAGGCAGAGAGCATGTCACTGTCCCAGGCCCACACAGCCCACAGGTACCCCAGCACCCACCCACCGCCCTTGGGGGACCCTGGAATCCGGCAGGTGCGCCAGCCAGGGGCACAGCCCTGCACCCCTCCAGGCTGATGCCCCACGGCACCCCAAAGCCAGGACCTCTCACCTGCTCCTCCTCACTGGCCGTGGAGTTGGGGACGTCGT
This sequence comes from Phaethon lepturus, assembly GCF_000687285.1. Taxonomy (NCBI): domain Eukaryota; kingdom Metazoa; phylum Chordata; class Aves; order Phaethontiformes; family Phaethontidae; genus Phaethon; species Phaethon lepturus. The sequence continues at coordinate 272 of NW_010533114.1, forward strand.
GGCAGGGCGCAGTCTCAGCC
>NW_010533114.1:436-885 GCF_000687285.1 Phaethon lepturus
GAGGAACACAGCCAGGGGGACCCCCAGAACCCGGCTCCCATCCTGACAGGCACTCACAGGCAGCTGGCTGGTCACGGAAGGGGCAGTGCTTGCTGCGTGGGCTGTCATGGTGAGGGTAGGAGGCCTGGGGGGACACAGTGAGGCAGTCAGTGCAGGATGTGCCCCCACTCCTCTTGTCTGCCCTTGCTGCATGGGCAGAGACAGGCAGGGAAAGGGACCCACTGGCCGCAGGGGATGGTGACGCACCTCGATGCACAGGCAGGGCACCAGGAACTCATATGGCAGTGAGACACGGTGGCCCCCCGACACCAGCACCTATGGGCATGGAGGCAGTGTCAGCTGGTGGGGAGCGTGGCCCTCAACCCAGTGGGTGATGGGGGCAGCTGGTGGGGGGACCGGAGCTGTTACCTGCTGGTGGAAGGGCCGGGGCAGCTCCTCACACTCCAGGG
>NW_010533115.1:0-214 GCF_000687285.1 Phaethon lepturus
GGCTAAGTCCTTTTTCCTCCCCCTTGTTTTGGTTGTTTTTGAAATGCCAGCAAAGTGCCTCTTCCAATACATTATTTAAATCAGGAGAAAATGAGGCATTCGCCGTCGGGTTCTTTAAAAGGTGGCTGCGTTCAGGCTGCGCGCATGGTCTACCTCACTGCGCTTTTAAAGCAGAGAAGGGACCCAGACCTGAGCTGCTGGGGCAGGCAGCGCA
>NW_010533115.1:271-673 GCF_000687285.1 Phaethon lepturus
CCCGCGGTGGGGATCGCTAAGGTCCAGCACCTGCGCGGAGCTGGGTTTCAGCCTTGTGAGGGTTAAACAACAGTAGCCGGGAAAATAATTGCAAAACCTAAAATTAAAGCTCCCCTGAACCATGGCCCCTTCTTTAAACTTCCATAACCTCTTCTAAGAAAATGTTGCTTAAAGGAACGTGGCATTATTGCAAATCAGATTTCCTGACTCTGGTGCAGACGTTGCGAACAACTCAATAGTTTCACTGCAGGTCCTGAGATAAGGACCGGCCTTTAACCCCTGCTCCGCAGCAGGGCTTGGATGTCACAGGTGTTAAGGAAATCCCCCTCCTTCCACTGAGGGACCCCGACGGCCTGGGGATGGCCAGGGAGGCTTGGCCATCCTGGGGCACCGGGCCACGGG